>NC_080047.1:29720389-29725389 GCF_026212465.1 Amaranthus tricolor
TTTTTTTTTTCTCATGTTTATTTTAATTTGATTATGATTTTAATTATGGTATTTTTTTTATTTTGTTTTTGGTTTGTTTTAAATTACGAAAAGGATGATGTGGTTCTAGTAGTTGATGAGATCTGTTTTGATTAATGATTCTCTTGCATGTTCTTATTTTGATATTTTTAAACTTTGATCTGCTCTGTTTTATTATTTAACGTTTATTTTAATACGTTTATGATATTGATTTTGTTATTTTTTTGATTATGTTTTTGAGCTGTTTTTAATCCCAAAATCATGATCTGGTTTTAGTCCTTCACCAGATCTGGTTTGATTTATGATATTGTTGCATGTTCTTATTTCGATTTATTTAATGTTGGATCTGATCTCTTTTTTTTTCTCATGTTTATTTTAATTTGATTATGATTTTGATTATGGTATTTTTTTTGATTTTGTTTTTGGTTTGTTTTAAATTACGAAAAGGATGATGTGGTTCTAGTAGTTGATGAGATCTGTTTTGATTAATGATTCTCTTGCATGTTCTTATTTTGATATTTTTAAACTTTGATCTGCTCTGTTTTTTTTATTTAATGTTTATTTTAATACGTTTATGATATTGATTTTGTTATTTTTTTGATTATGTTTTTAAACTGTTTTTAATCCCAAAATCATGATCTGGTTTTAGTCCTTCACCAGATCTGGTTTGATTTAAGATATTGTTCCATGTTCTTATTTCGATTTATTTAATGTTGGATCTGATCTCTTTTTTTTTTCTCATGTTTATTTTAATTTGATTATGATTTTGATTATGGTAATTTTTTTGATTTTGTTTTTGGTTTGTTTTATATTACGAAAACGATGATCTGGTTCTAGTAGTTGATGAGATCTGTTTTGATTAATGATTCTCTTGCATGTTCTTATTTTGATATTTTTAAACTTTGATCTGCTCTGTTTTTTTATTTAATGTTTATTTTAATACGTTTATGATATTGATTTTGTTTTTTTTTGATTATGTTTTTTAGCTGTTTTTAATCCCAAAATCATGATCTGGTTTTAGTCCTTCACCAGATCTGGTTTGATTTATGATATTGTTGCATGTTCTTATTTCGATTTATTTAATGTTGGATCTGATCTCTTTTTTTTTTCTCATGTTTATTTTAATTTTATTATGATTTTGATTATGGTATTTTTTTTGATATTGTTTTTTGGTTTGTTTTAAATTACGAAAAGGATGATGTGGTTCTAGTAGTTGATGAGATCTGTTTTGATTAATGATTCTCTTGCATGTTCTTATTTTGATATTTTTAAACTTTGATCTGCTCTGTTTTATTATTTAATGTTTATTTTAATACGTTTATGATATTGATTTTGTTATTTTTTTGATTATGTTTTTGAGCTGTTTTTAATCCCAAAATCATGATCTGGTTTTAGTCCTTCTCCAGATCTGGTTTGATTTATGATATTGTTGCATGTTCTTATTTCGATTTATTTAATGTTGGATCTGATCTCTTTTTTTTTCTCATGTTTATTTTAATTTGATTATGATTTTGATTATGGTATTTTTTTTGATTTTGTTTTTGGTTTGTTTTAAATTACGAAAAGGATGATGTGATTCTAGTAGTTGATGAGATCTGTTTTGATTAATGATTCTCTTGCATGTTCTTATTTTGATATTTTTAAACTTTGATCTGCTCTGTTTTTTTATTTAATGTTTATTTTAATACGTTTATGATATTGATTTTGTTATTTTTTTGATTATGTTTTTGAACTGTTTTTAATCCCAAAATCATGATCTGGTTTTAGTCCTTCACCAGATCTGGTTTGATTTATGATATTGTTCCATGTTCTTATTTCGATTTATTTAATGTTGGATTTGATCTCTTTTTTTTCTCATGTTTACTTTAATTTGATTATGATTTTGATTATGGTAATTTTTTTGATTTTGTTTTTGGTTTGTTTGAAATTACGAAGACGATGATCTGGTTCTAGTAGTTGATGAGATCTGTTTTGATTAATGATTCTCTTGCATGTTCTTATTTTGATATTTTTAAACTTTGATCTGCTCTGTTTTTTTATTTAATGTTTATTTTAATACGTTTATGATATTGATTTTGTTATTTTTTTGATTATGTTTTTGAGCTGTTTTTAATCCCAAAATCATGATCTGGTTTTAGTCTTTCACCAGATCTGGTTTGATTTATGATATTGGTGCATGTTCTTATTTCGATTTATTTAATGTTGGATCTGATCTGTTTTTTTTTTCTCATGTTTATTTTAATTTTATTATGATTTTGATTATGGTATTTTTTTTTTGATTTTGTTTTTGGGTTTGTTTTAAATTACGAAAAGGATGATCTGGTTCTAGTAGTTGATGAGATCTGTTTTGATTAATGATTCTCTTGCATGTTCTTATTTTGATATTTTTAAACTTTGATCTGCTCTGTTGTTTTTTATTTAATGTTTATTTTAATACGTTTATGATATTGATTTTGTTATTTTTTTGATTATGTTTTTGAGCTGTTTTTAATCCAAAAATCATAATCTGGTTTTAGTCTTTCACCAGATCTGGTTTGATTTATGATATTGTTGCATGTTCTTATTTTTATTTATTTAATGTTGGATCTGATCTTTTTTTTTTCTGATGTTTATTTTAATTTGATTATGATTTTGATTAAGTTATTTTTTTGATTTTGTTTTTGGTTTGTTTTAAATTACTTAAAGGATGATCTGGTTCTAGTAGTTGATGAGATCTGTTTTGATTAATGATTCTCATCGATGTTCTTATTCTGATTTTTTTTAATCTTTGATCTAATCTGTTTTTTTTAATATCTATTACTAATGATAAGATTTTTATTATGTGTACTTCCTCTGTTATGTTTTTTGTTGCTACATAAGATTATTAAGGAGATGGACACAAAGGAAAAATCGTGCGACTCATTAACTGAATCCCAAAGAGAATGTATGAAATATGATAATACCTTTAGTTCGTGGTATGATCATTATTATTTGAAATGTTGGGAATTAAATTGTATTGATGATCCTGATCAAGAACCCCCAACTTGGTACTACGGTTTACCAGATGAGGAGGATTATGCATTAATTGATAAGGTGGAACCTAAGCCAAAGCGACCACGCAAGACGACAATTCGTGGTCTTAACTCATGAGCATTCTAACTTATTTAATTATTATTGATGATGTTTATATTTATTGAAAATGTTTTTTTTGTTAATATCTCAATGATGATTGTTATTTGCTTGATGAAATGTGTACGTAGTAGTGTGTTTCATTGCCACCTTAGATTATTGGACATGAGCAGGAGATATTAACACATGGTTAATGTGTTTTGTCTCATTGCCGTTTCAAGCACTAAGATGAGGCTGAAATACCTACATTTGCACAATTTCAAATGATGTTAATCGTTAAATCTGAGAGTTAAATAAACGTACACAAGTGAAAATTGGAATGATGAATGATGTTTAACTTGCTTAGTTTTTTTTTGTGACATAACTACCTCAATGACTAAATGGAGGGGTGTGCATAATTGTATAGTTACAAAATGTTGTCATAAATATTGTTTCCTTTACAAAATGTCTACATATTGATAATTAATTTCAATCATCTTGCGGAAGATCATTGAGATTAATTATACCATGAGATAAAAATTGGCGTGCTGCATTTATTAGTTCTTGCGGAAATTCTAATTGCCTGGGCAACATACCCAGCCTGTCCAGTCTCTGTTTTCCAATGTGTGGATTCTTATAGTTATTACCGCCTTTAGCTTTTACTACCTCTATCATGCATAGTTGATATTGTATCCAAGTGTAGTTTAAAAGCTTTGGTTCAAAAGTGTCGTACGCATCATTGACCGCCTTTATCAGATCATTGAGGTCTTTGGGAAATGACTTGAATTGAATTGATTGCAGAGTACTAAACAATCGCAAGTCCAAGATGTTCATATATGGTCTAGAGGCCGGTTGACAAACTAGTCTAATGTTAAATCAGTCTTTCTTGGCTTCTTCATTGAATGCATGATCATTTATTAAAATATGCGGCTTGGCGTTATCTTGTTGAATCCAAATATCTTTCACCCCATTTGCTGACCATTTTGATCTTATTGCTGGTAGGACTTCAGTGATTAGTTTGTCTCGTAGAACGTCACGTGTAATTCTTGTTATTGCTTAATTGTGATGTACCCGCTGGTCTGTTTTCTGACCTCCTCATTGCATAATAAGTTTCTGTAAACGGAAAAATTCCTATTTTCCCATCCCACAACACTTCACCAGCTGAATTAATGTGAGGTCTTGCAACAGCTGCTATAAACATCACTTTGCCTATGAAATTTTTATTTTGCACACATCTATATGGTTCCTCCTCTTCCCAAGGGAATAAATAATACCTCTGTGTTTCCCTACTTATGTAGAACCATTTTTCATCTATGTGCACGACATTATACATAAGTCCGAATTTTGGTATATTATCTATAGTGGGTGGTATTATTTGGGATAAAATGAAGTTGATTCTTCTCATTTTGTGGTCATGAGAAAGTTTTGGTTTAATTGAATTTGTGTGTGCTCTAATATTACCGAATTTCATCATTCTATAAACTTGTGAATGACCAATGCCTAATGCAGTGGCCATTGCTCTAATTGTGGTCCTCTTTTCAATTGGTACAACATTAAGCAAATTCATGTCAAACACTCTTGGTTTCCTACCAACTCTTCCCCTTTTTCTACTATTAACATCAATTACAATGCCATTTTGCATTGATGTTTTGGCTGATTCCCACAGCCTTGCTATTGTCCACCTAGATGTGTTATGTTGCAATGCAATTGTTTTAATTGTACCCCGTGGCAAACGTCTATCTGGTTCTTTAGACAAAGTAGTTAACTGTTGTACAATTAACTTTCTGGTCTAAACTAGTAGTTCCCTCTTACTACCTACTGGTTGCTGTCTTAATGTTTGCTGTTGGTTCGGTTCAGTTTCTGTTTCCTCCTGTGTTAATGATTGAATATGGCTT
>NC_080047.1:29730389-29737889 GCF_026212465.1 Amaranthus tricolor
TCCAGTCGCACAAAAAGTGTTTGTGCGACTGGATTTAAATTTTATTATTTTTTTTAATTTGGAATGAAATTTTTTTATTTTATTTAAATTTTTTAATTTTGAATGAATTTATTTATTTTGTTTAATCAATTTATTAAATTTCAGTTTTTTAAATATTTATGAATATAATAATTGTTGATTTGTTTGTAATTGTGAATTATTTTGGTTGTTAATAATTTATATGATTGTAAGCGTTTGTAGTAAATTAACATAAAAAATTATTAAATTAATATTGATAGTGTAATTAAAATGAATATAATTTAATTTAATATTTTTATTAATATTAATAAAATTATGAAAATTGTAGTAAATGGCTATAAATCAAGGAAAAGGTAAAGGGTTTTTTAGAGGGTTATTGAGCGAGAATAGCTCTAGGCCGACTTCACTGAGAGGGGATCCTCATGAGAGAGGGGTTACATGATCTGCAAGACGATCAAGGCAAGAACAGGCGGCCAGACATATTTAGGCGCAACGTTCAACAACCCTAGACCATGTGCGTAGTCGCTTTCAGCGCCAGAGTAGCCTGCACAGTCATACGGTTGGATCAGGTGATGATGATACTGATTACGACGATTCTGTTAGTCAGGAAGAGTCTGTAGGTCATGATGAGTATGCCGGTCTTCCTGTTGATTGGACGATCGTCAGCGGCCATACTGGTCAGTTTAGGATTAGAGGGCATAGCGCGGCTGGCACTTCTGATCACGCAGGAGCTAGCCAGGCTAAGGATGCAGCTCCAACGAGGGAGGAGCCGCTCACAGTCCACAGACATGGACTGGTTGATCACATCACCCCAGCCCGGGGGCCCTGTTGACACCAGTTTAATACCGAGTTACGGTGGGCACATAGCAAAGGTTATATTTGAGGGATCGGAGCGCACCCCTCCGATTTTGGAATGTGGTCCTAGAAAGAGGACGTTGGATGCAATCATCAGACTTCAGGACATGTCTGATGAACTATACAGGGTGTTACCTACCACTTCTCTTGGTCGTCTGCCGTATATAATGTACCAGCACATTGACAGCGCTCTCATTACGGCATTTGTGGAAAGGTGGCAGCCTGATACCAACACCTTCCACATGCCGTGGGGGAGATGACCATAATGTTGCACGACGTGCAACGCATCTTAGAATTTGGCATTGACGGTTCACTCCCCATTGAACCGTCTGATTGTGAGTGGCAGCTTGGCCTGGGCGGTCTATTTGGGGAGCCATTGTCGGAGCTGCGTGCGAAGGGGCACTTCACCAGCGGCAGCAATAACGTTGGTGCACTATTGCAGCTATGCCACCATTCTCAGTCCATGGAGACTTAGCCTACTGCATACTACATGGCTATAGTGGGTTTCACGCTGCTCGTGGATAAGACTAGAGTCGGGATGCGGCCTCACCCTGTTGTTGCTGTCACTGCTGATCAGCATGACATTGCTTGGGGTGCATTGACGCTTGCTCACATGTATCGCCAACTTGGTATGGCGACAAGGATTGGGTGAAAGACTATTGCTGGTTGTCTGACACTGTTGCAGACATGGATATACGAGTACTTCCCAGCCTTCTACCCCCATCCGCGTCAAGCTGACATGCCGAACAAGACTAGGGCAGAGATGTGGTCGCCGCAGAAGCCAATCCGTGAGCAGAGCAGATTGAGATACTGCAGGAGCATACTGGACACCATGACAGAGACACAGGTTTTGTACATGACGTCACACAGCGTTATACTAAATATTTTAATTTTATGTGATGTTGTTTATGTTTATTTTCTTTGTAAGCAGGTGGAGTGAACGCCGTACATGAGTTATGGTAAGAATTTATTGAACGAGCACCCACGCACCGCCTATATAGGTGGTATCACCTGTTTTGATATCGTGGAGGTCTACTTGCTTGAGAGGACAGTCAGACAGCTCGGGTTTGCACAGGCCATTCCCCTCCTCCGCTGAGACCTACCCAAGATGTGCGACCGGCACAGGGCTCCTACTCAGTGACATTCGCTCAGCCGTCCATGTACACGGAGATGTGGAGTAGGTTCCACTATTGTGTCCGCATAGTTGAGCAGGCATTGCGTAGGGCATCGGTTCCATCAGAGGCTGCCCCTGAGTACATTGACTGGTTTAGGGTGTCTTCCCACTCGTTTCTTATCCCAAGTGAAGGACCTGCTGCTGTGTTTGGTGTTGCGGACAACAGAGTCGAATATGTTAGTGTTTATGTTTATTAATTACATTTTTATGTGTCATTACCGATGTTCACTGTCTAATTTTTTGACAATGTTATTTTTTTGTTTTTATAGCTTGCAGCTGAATTTCCAAGTAGACTCGCCCCACTGCTGAGGATGCTATCTATTGTGCAACTGACGCCTCGGGAAAGACATATATGTTGCTGATATGTATATGGATGAACTTAGAGAGTTGTTTTAGGAGTGACAGACATTTAGAGGGAACAACCCTTAATAGACATTTATGGAATTTGTATTAATGAACAGTTTTTTTTTAAAGTTTATTGATGAAAAATTGATATTATTACGTGTTGCGTAAGATTCATTTACATATTTATTGACTAACTTAATTATAGAATGAATAATATGAATATAATTACTACAATGAATACAATTAATAAAAGGGATATTATTAATGGTACCCCTGTATTATAGCAAAATATCAATGGTACCCACGTTAATTCCAATGTTACCTCCCAACTACATGCTAATTACAACCGTGACACTATTTTACTTTTTTCCATTAAATGTCCGTTAAATCTCGAATTTGACCTAACCATGGTTAGTTTCTTCTTCTTCCCTTTTCCCACACCTCTTCCAGCTCTCCTTCCATGGCTGCTTCATCTCAAGCCCAACAATGAGAATGGCAAGATTACTCAATTTACCAATCCAAAATGGTATAACTCCACTCAATTTACCACTCAATTTGAAGAATGTTATCTCAAATTGCTATGGCTACCGTGAAATCATAATGTCACATGAATTTGGAAATAATAGTGTTATTCAAAAACTAGGAAATAACTCTAAGCTTAAAAATGATGGCTACTAGGAAATGGCCTCTGTAGCTAGCATCAAACATTAAGCAATCTTGCACCAAGTTACACCAACTTAAGAGTTCACAAATAAAAAAGGAGTCTGTTTCAAGAAATTATTGTTTCAATTTTTAAATCCATATTTTACATGTTAGAAATTCTTTGTAAATTATTCCTCTTTAAAGCTAAGTGGGTTAACTTCTCACAACCTTGAGAGAACACCCATGGAAGAACTTGTTGCCCAGGTAAATGATTTAAAGAAACATCCAAAGTTTTGATAGAAATCCCAAAATGAGCCCCTTTCAAATCCTTAGAAGAATCCAATAATTTGAAGGAAAGATTCAAACTTGATAATGAAGAACAGGAAGAAACTTTGACAAATCAAGGAGAGACCCAAAAATGGAATTTTGAGAGAGGTCAAGTTTATGTGGGTAAAGTTTCATTAAGCTTAATTTACAGTTTTACTAGTGGGTTTCAAAGGGTTAGGGTTTCATAGTCAGCCATTAATGAGAAAGCTCAAAGCTTGATTAATTAAGGAAAAAACAGAGGAAGATAGAGAAAGAAGAAAGTGGTAAAAGATTGGAGTATGGAAGAAGAGAAGAGTATATATTAAGAGGGGGCATTAAGAAGGGAGACTTAGGAAGGAGTGGAGGAAACAACTGGTAATTTCTGCATATTCGAGTTGATCATTGTCGGGCTTGAGATGAAGCAGCCATGGAAGGAGAGCAGGAAGAGGAGTGGGAAAAGGGAAGAAGAAGAAACTAACCATGGTTAGGTCAAATTCAAGATTTAACGGGCATTTAACGGAAAAAAGTAAAATAGTGTCACAGTTGTAATTAGCATATAGTTGGGGGGTACCATTGGAATTAACGTGGGCACCATTGATATTTTGCTATAATACAGAGGTACCATTGATAATATCCCTTAATAAAATGATAACAAGTATAATCAGTACAATAAACACTAAGGAGTATCTAAATTGACCGCGTCTTCGGCGGTGTTATTTTGTTGTCGTTGTATGCCGCACACTCACAGTCTATTCCAAAGTAATTTCCTGTTGCGATACTGTATCTCTAAGTCTTTACATGAATTGTTAGCTGCTGCTCTCCAATTTTGCTGGACTGGCGGCAGTGGAGATGAATCATCGTTCATTAAAAGCTGAACATAATGATTCCTATTAACCCAAAGAATATGTATAAGTTTGTTTACGCCACGCGTTCCCCCTGTTCTCCTTAACGGAAGCACTAAATAGTTATACATTGAATGACCATCAGCAGAGTCATAATACGCAATTGCTATGTTCAGAAAGGTTGCGGCGGAATATAATGTTGTCATTTCAATCCAGTGACTGTACGGAGCAGGTCCTTTGTTGTGGGCACCAATTCTGTATATAGCTTCCTCAACCAAATCATCTGATAGATACACGCGTGCATATTGCTCTCTATGCGTTTCCATTTCCAAACTCATTGCACGTCGTAAAAGAGGTCATGCTTTCTTGCCCCTTAACTTTGTGGCGGCAATGGCTCTAAAACCACAATTACCGTCACCGATGACATCAATCCAATCAAACAGATATGGCGAAAGAATAAACGAGATGTTATCTGGCCACAGAAAAAGTGAAAAATCACGTCCTGCTGAACCATCTGAAATAATGACAGTATATTAATATTATTCATTTGACCTAGAACATATAAGAGTATACGCAAACAAATAAGGGTACCTGATAAGTTGAAACTAAAGTTAATTCCAGCTGACGATTGGTGCGACCAACTGCTAGATCTACCAGTAGATCTCCCGCGTGATGAAGATCTGGATCCGCGACCCCTTTAGGACGAGCTGCTGTACTCAAACGCACTTTTGTTTCTCCTCAGGGTTCTGTTTGTCATTGGTCTTCCCTTCCTCGGTGGACTTGCTTGTGGCTCAGGTATATCTGCTCCATCAGAGTTCTTGTTCAAGTACCTGAGACACGCGCCATACAACTGAGAGGTCGACTTTTAAAACTTCATGTACCAACGATTGAAAATACTCCTTATCGTCGGCGTTTGCGTGTCGTACTTCTTCGTTGGCGTCTTCTTCTGGCTCTAAGTACTTTAACGTTTTCCAAAACGGATGTATATCGTCCAAGTACAAAGCACCATTAGACCTGATTGACAAGTAACAGTAACACGCGCATAGTAATCCGTGGGTTTTTTGAATGAAACAACCGCATTTTTCAAAAAGACAACTACCCAAGTTTAACATTCGGTTGTGCTCCATCATCAATTGTTCCAAAGCAAATATGAAAACATGACGATACAACGGTCTGAGAAAATTAAGTCGCGACGTCCTGTAAATGGAAATCCTTGATTCCTCCAGCCCTTTTAAATAGCGTATCAAATGAGCTATTATCGCTACCCAAGTAGTACTTGAAGGAAGAGTGTTGGCTTTCAACTCTACTGGTAGTCTAGTTACCCAAGTGCAAACAATCATTCGTCCACGCACGCACAAATTTCTCCTTGTGAGGAATCCATGTTCTAGCCAAGTATCGCACGACCCTCCTGTTCCTAATCGACCAAGAAGACACAATCCCTTCCCATCTATTTTCATATTCAGGGATCGTTACACTGTTAACTAAGGGGTTCCATTTTGTTTGCCTGAATATCTGCCCCTATTGATTTTTCTTCCCGCCGCACAATTTATCGATCATGTTCTCCACGTCATTTCTTATATGCCATACGCATAATAAATGTCGTACATCTGCATTGAACATAAATTTAAAATTAAGTGAGACATATATACACTGAATGATAATAATTAATAATAAAAACATGTTCACCTGGAAATACAACACTAATAGCTGCAGACAAACCCTTATCCCGATCCGTTATGATTACGTCGGGCGTCTGGACTCTGCCATAAATACCCCTCAACCTCTCCAACACCCAAGAATAAGACACAGACGCCTCATCTCGCATCAAACAGAACGCAACCAAGAAGTTATGATTCGTTGGCGTCATTCCAATGATTTCGCATAGGGGCCACTTTTGCTTATTCGTTTTGTACGTTGTGTCTATCAACACAACATGGGGCCACGAACGTATCATCTGGATAGATGTTGGATTCGCAATCAATAATCTACTCAACTGCCCCTCACTATCCAAGTATGTCCAGACTACATAATTGTGCTCCGTGGCCATATAGACAGTGTTGAAGAGGAGTTCTACACTCCATCTCTTCTCTCCTTATTGAAAACCAAATGTTAGTGCTATCTCATCAGCCAAGCATGTAAATCATCTACAGAATCAAACTCTCTATCGGTAACAAATCTATCGGAATAATCTACATCATTCCCTAAGTTTTCAAAGTTCTGCAAATAATAAGGGTGTTATTATAATAACGTTATCGTAATATAATAATATATTAAAGTATATAAGTAAATAAAATCATTTACTTTAATATTTTATAAATAATAGTAACTTCAAATTAAGAAGAAATAAATTTTGAAAAAAATATTTACACATTTAAATAAATTAATCCCTTCAATTTAAATTTAATTTTTATAATAACATTATCATAATATAATAATACATAAAAATAAAACAATATATTAAAACATTTATGAAATAAAAATAACTTAAAAAATAATTTAATTAAACAAAATAATAATTCAAAATTCGGAAAAAAATATATATATTATACCAGTCGCACAAAAAGTACGACTCAGCCTAGGTGCAGTCGCACTTTTTGTGCGACTGGTACTATTAATATTTTATTTTTATTTTTTTAAAATTTTAAACACAATATTACACAAATTATTAAAAATAACATTATCATAATATAATAAATTAAAATAAATTAATTTATGACAACATTTATTAAATAACATTATCATAACATTTATTATCATAATATAATAAATTAAAAAATATATATATATTATACTAGTCGCACAAAAAGTGCGACTCAGCCTAGGGTCACGAGTTATGAGGGTTATGCTTCACTATACCAAATAAACTCGCCTAATTGTATTTAGCAGTTACGTCTGTAACAAATTAGTATTAACTAACTCGCCTAATTGTATTTAACAGTTGCTAAGCAATGGACACATTCAATCAACTTAACAATTACGTCTGTAACAAATGCATTGCTTTACAAAAGTAAAAAAATTAGTATTAACTAACAGGATTCAAAAGCTACTTACGATCTCCAGAGACTTAAGAGCATCAGCCATTGCAGCAATGCTCATCTTCTGAAACCTCTTCAGAGATTTGTTCAAGTTCGCTTTCTAAACAAAGAAAGAACAAACATGAGACTTTTCACCATCAAATGTTAAAAAGTTGACAAATATCTGGGAATTGCACAATATAAACATCACCAGGAAGAACATTTTTCTCTGAAACTTCATATGCTGATTAAATTCAATTTTACCATCTATCATTTATTCAATTATTATGATCAAATTTATAAG
>NC_080047.1:29742889-29745389 GCF_026212465.1 Amaranthus tricolor
AAACCCAAGATAAGTAAAAGGAAGTGGTGCAAATGAACATCCAACGCCTCTTGCAACGACACTTACCCAAGACTGATCTGCTGATCTCCATGGAATGAAGGCTGACTTTTTGTAATTAAGAGTGAGACCCGACATCAATGCAAAGATATCAAATATTCTGAAATAGTTTGTGATGCAAGCGGGATTTTTTGGGACAAAAATAAGAATATCATCAGCAAATTGTAGATGTTTTAGACTGACCTTTGCCTTCCCAATGCTAACTGCCTCAATCAGATTCAATTCGTGTGCTTTTCTCAGAAAATAGATTAATGCTTCGCTGACCAAGATGAAAAGGTAGGGAGATAGTGGGTCACCTTGTCTAAGCCCTTTTTCCATTTTGAACGGGCGAAGAGGGGAACCATTCAAAAGAATAGACATAGTGGCTGAGGAGACACATTCCATAATCCATGATATCCATTTACGCCCAAAACCAAACTCTTCCATGACCTTTTTTAGGAATTCCCAGTTAACCGAATCATATGCCGTATGAAAATCAAGTTTAATCAACGTACCTGGAATTTTATTTTTTTTCAGCCATCTCATGGATTCGTTTGCTATCAGAACACCATCTAGGATTTGCCTATTCTTGACAAATGCACTCTGTGATTCATCAATGAGGGGGGCTATGACTTCCTTGAGACGGGATGAGAGAATTTTCGCAATGATTTTGTATATGGATCCAACCATACTGATTGGTCTGAATTCCTCTATTGCTGTGAGATTCTCAACCTTTGGGATCAGTGCAACCCACGTGATGTTCAAATGTCTTAGTGACCCTCCACGCATAAAGAAGTCCGTAATTGTTGCGAAGACTTCCTCCTTAATCTCTTCCCACATTTCCCTTATGAATTTGAAGTTGAACCCGTCGAACCCCGGCGCCTTATCAACTCCACAAGCCCAAACTGCTTTTTCAATTTCCTCTCTGGATGGTATTGTTTCAAGTTGGCCTGCCTGTGCTTCTGAGAGTTTGGGGTGGTTAACCATGGTAAAATCAAAATCCGGGATTGCCTTCTGTGTGAACCGATCAGTAAAAAAGTTTCTGACTTCTTCCTTGAGGTTTTGTATCCCAACAATGTCCCTGCCATTGATTTTTATTTGAGTGAATTCTTTTTTCTTCTTTTTGAACATGGTTGCTGTATGGAAAAATTTTGTATTGTGGTCTTTTACATTGAAACCATATGATCGAGCTCTTTGCCTCCAAATTCTTTCTCTTCTAATGAGCCACTGTTGAAGAACATTATTTGCAGCATTGAGTCTAGCTATTTCCATATTGTCAAGTTGTGTCCGCTCCCCTTTCTTTTCCAAGTCTAGTATCACCATTTCAAGCTCTGTAATTTTGTTATCCATCAGATCAAAATTTTCCCTACGCCACGCTCTGAGGGGGGTCTTAAGGATCTTCAATTTTGTGTGCAGTGGGACATTTGGTGCATTACGCCACTCATTGATAATGAAATTTTTGAACTTTGGGTGCATAAACCAGGCATCGTAGCATCTGAATGGTTTCGGTCCCCAGTTATTGTACCTTTCCAACTGTAGCAGAAGTGGGTTATGGTCTGAAAAGCTTCTGCTTAGACCCATCAAATTCATGTGAGGGAATTTTGTAAGCCATTCATGACTGCATAAGGCTCTATCCAGCCTACTTTTGGACTCATTCCTCCTCCAGGTAAATCTCACGCCATGTAGTGGAATATCTAGTAATCTTAAGTCGTTAATCCACTTTGAGAAGTCTCTCATACTGCGGTTACACATGACAACTCCTGTTCTTTCACCTGAGTGTATTGTGACATTGAAATCTCCAAGCATAAGGAGTGGTTTGTTGATATTTTCCACCTTCACTGTGAGCTCATCAAACATAGTCAGTCTACTCAATCTATCCGTATGGCCGTAGATTACCCCAATACAGCAGTCAAAATTGAGCTTGATGAAATGCCCTTCAATGAGGATCCATCTACTCCCTGTATGTTTAACAGTTGCATGAAAAGATTGTGTATCCCAAACCGTAATGATTCCACCAGCATGTGTGTCAGAGGCCAAAACTTCACAAAAATCATATTCATCATTTCCCCATAACCTTTTAAGCCTGGGTTGAAAAGGATGCCGATGTTTTGTTTCTACCAACCCCATGAAGGAGACCTTTTTCTTTTTGATTAAAGATCTAATGGATAAAGTTTTTTCCCCCTTACCAATCCCCCTAATATTCCAAATTAGACAATTCATAATGATATGATATGCATCTCCAGATTGTGGCATCTTTATGCCTCTTTTCCCTCAAGGAGTAAAATCCTTTTTGATTTCCTTAGCCCCGATAGCACCGCTTCTTCATTTTGCGAGGTAATTCCTAGAAGTTGTGCAAATTCCCATGTTTTTCTAGTTTCGAGCATGCCATGTGAAGGTAATTCAGGTGGTATATATTGGTGAGAATTTTTTCTAGGGCGGCCTCTAGGTCTCGAGGGTCTACTAG
>NC_080047.1:29752889-29767889 GCF_026212465.1 Amaranthus tricolor
TAGAAAAATAAAAAATAGTGCGACTGAGCCGCGGCCCAGTCGCGGGTTTTGTGCGACTGACCCGCACTATTTTTATTTTTTTTATTTTAAATAATATATATAATATTATTATTTTTATATTTATTTTTATAATTATTGTTAGTATTATTATTATAGTTGTTGTTGTTATTATTATTATTATTATTATTATTATTATTATTATTATTATTATTATTATTATTATTATTATTATTGTTATTATTGTTGATGTTAGTATTTGTTTTATTATTATTGGTTTTCTTTTTTTTTAAATGTTATTATTATTAGTAGTATTGTTTTTTAATTTATTTTTTTAATATTATTATTGTTATTATTATTATTATTATTATTATTATTATTATTATTATTATTATTATTATTAATATTATTATTATTATTATTATTATTATTATTATTATTATTATTATTATTATTATTATGATTATTATTATTGTTATTGTTATTGTTATTGTTATTGTTATTGTTATTGTTATTGTTATTGTTATTGTTATTGTTATTGTTATTGTTATTGTTATTGTTATTATTATTATTATTATTATTATTATTATTATTATTATAAAATTTTAATGTTACTTTTAAATATTGTTTTGTTATTATTGTTATGATTATTATTATTGTTTTTGTTATTATTGTTATGATTATTATTATTATTATGATTTTTATTATTGTTATTATTTTTATTAATAATAATAATAATAATAATAATGATAATAATAATAATAATAATAATAATAATAATAATAATAATAATATTATTATTATTATTATTATTATTATTATTATTATTATTATTATTATTATTGTTATTATATATATATATATATATATATATATATATATATATATATATATATATATATATATATATATATGTACATATATATATATATATATATATATATATATATATATATATATATATATATATATATATATATATACATATATATATATACATATATATATATATATATATACATATATATATATATATATACATATATATATATATATATATATATATACATATATATATATATATATATACATATATATATATATATATATATATACATATATATATATATATATATATATATACATATATATATATATATACATATATATATATATATATATATATACATATATATATATATATATATACATATATATATATATATATATACATATATATAATATATATACATATATATATATATATATATATATATATATATATATATATATATATATATATATATATGAGTCGCATAAAAAGTGTGACTGTATCTAGGTCGAGTCGCACTTTTTGTGCGACTCCACCTAGGTACAGTCGCACTTTTTGTGCGACTGGTATGAACAATAATTGTTTTAAAAAAAATTTTGAATAAATTTGTTTTGTTTAATTAATTTATATTTTTAGTTATTGTTATTTAATAAATGTTGTAATATATTATATTATGATAAAGTTTTTATAAGAAATATGTTTGAATTTTATATTTTGTGCGACTAGTTTGAATTTTTTTTTCTTTTTTTAATTTCCGATGAATTTGTTTTGTTTAATTAATTTAATTTTTAAGTTATTATTGTTTAATAAATATTGTAATGCATTGTATTATGATAATGTTGTTGTAAGTGTTGATTTATAATTTAAATATGAGAAAAAGGGAAAAAAAAATTTTAATCCAGTCGCATAAAACGTGTTTGTGCGACTGGATTTAAATTTATCTTTTTTTTTCGAATGAAATTTTTTTATTTTATTTAATTTTTTTTAATTTCGAATGAATTTATTTCTTTTGTTTAATCAATTTATTAAATATCAGTTGTTTAAATATTTATGAATATAATAATTGTTGATTTGCTTGTAATTGTGAATTATTTTGGTTGTTAATAATTTATATGATTTTAAGCGTTTGTAGTAAATTAAATTAAATGTTTGTTAAATTAATATTGATAGTGTTATCAAAATGAATATAATTTAATTTATTTTTTTATTAATATTAATAAAATTATGAAAATTGTAGTAAATAGCTGGAAATCAAGGAAAAGGTAAACATTTTTTTAGAGGGTTATTGAGCGGGAATAGCTCTAGACCAACTTCACTGAGAGGGGATCCTCATGAGAGAGGGGTTACGGGATCTGCAAGACGATCAAGGTAAGAACAGACGGCCAGACATAGTCAGGCCCAACGTTCAACAACCCTAGACCATGTGCGTAGTCGCTTTCAACGCTAGAGTAGCCTGCACAGTCATACGGTTGGATCAGGTGACGATGATACTGATTATGACGATTCTGTTTGTCAGGAAGAGTCTGTAGGTCAAGATGAGTCTGTGTTGGCCTCTTAGGTTTTGATGATGACTTCACTTTTAATAAACAAAGATATTTTAGAGATTGTTTTGTAGGTATATATCCGATTTTGTTAATCGTTGATGAAGCCTATGACTTGGTTCGTGGAAGTTGTACATGTCTCAAATATCCAAGAAGTTGGACAATTGCTTTAGATTTCAGTTTACTGTTCCTAGAGTTAAAGTCCTGACTAAAGTTGTAGATGGAGACAGTGCGCTGTTCCCCACGATACAGGTCTGAAGAAGACATTGACTGGAAGTTACGAAAATTACGTTTTCTGTTTTTAGTTAATGTAAAAGGTTAAAAGTTTAATTAGTTGCTTAATTAAATTAATTTATTAATTGGCAAAAAGTTTTTTAAACGCCTAAAAATATGGAGAAGACTTATTCCTCACTTTGAATTAGTCTCCTACAAATTCGGACACCCAAGAGATTTATTCTCTACTTTGAACAAGTCTCCTATAATTTAGGATCTTCCTAGTGACTTATGTACTATTAACCATACAAGAGAACCGCAGTCATTTTCCACCTCTACTTTCAATAACTTCCCAATTTTCTTTGGGAGCAAGTAAGTAAATGGAAGTCATGGGGTGAGTGCACTACATAGAAATCGTGGGTTGAGTGCACTGATGGCTGTTCTCTTTATAAACGAGGGAAGCTACGCTCAACCGATATCCATCTAAGAGTGTCCTTAAGGTGAGATCAAAATAAGAAAAATATTTTGTTCATGTATTTGCCAATTGATTCATTATATTTTTCTTGAGCAACTACTTAATTTTAATCTTCTTAAGAATTGGCCTTGTAAGGGTAATTGAGTGTTTTTGTTGTAACTAGACTTAAGGGAAGTTTAGGGGAATAGAGAAGCTTCAAGAGAAGCGTGAGAAGAGAAAGAGAAGGAGAAAAGAAGAGAAGAGAAATAGGCCTAGAGTAGAGAAGCTTCAAGTGAAGCATATTTGTTTTATGTAATTGTAATTGATTGCCTAAAACATAGTGAGAATTTTGAATCCCGGGGGGTCGTGGATTTTCCTTCTTATTAGGCCAAGAAGGTTTCCACGTAAAATCTTTGTCTCCTTTTATTATTTTCCTTTTCGTTTTTGAGTTTAAGTTTTGTTCTTTACTTGATACAATTCCGCAAAAATTAGAGGCAAAAATCTTAAACCTAATACACAACAATTCACCCCCCCTCTTGTTGCATTCGATCATCTATTAGCATTCCTACAGTCTGCATGTCTTCCTGTTGATTGGAGGATCGTCAGAGGCCATG
The DNA here is from genome assembly GCF_026212465.1 of Amaranthus tricolor. Taxonomy (NCBI): domain Eukaryota; kingdom Viridiplantae; phylum Streptophyta; class Magnoliopsida; order Caryophyllales; family Amaranthaceae; genus Amaranthus; species Amaranthus tricolor. Next base: position 29,756,541 of record NC_080047.1, read on the forward strand.
CCGGTCAGTTTAGGATTAGAGGGCATAGCGCGGCTGGCACTTCTGATCACGCAGGAGCTAGCCAGGCTAAGGATGCGGCTCCACGGGGGAGGAGCCGCTCACAGTCCACAGACATGGATTGGTTGATCATATCACCCCAGCCCGGGGGCCCTGTTGACACCAGTTTAATACTGAGTTACGGTGGGCACGTAGCAAAGGTTATATTTGAGGGATCGGAGCGCACCCCTTCGATTTTGGAATGTCGTCCTAGGAAGAGGACGTTGGATGCAATCATCAGACTTCGGGGTGCGGCTATAGTGGGTTTCACGCTGCTCGTGGATAAGACTAGAGTCGGGATGCGGCCTCACCCTGTTGTTGCTGTCACTGCTAATCAGCATGACATTGCTTGGGGTGCATTGACGCTTGCTCACATGTATCGCCAACTGGGTATGGCGCCAAGGATTGGGTGCAAGATTATTGCTGGTTGGCTGACACTGTTGCAGACATGGATATACGAGTACTTCTCAGGCTTCCGCCCCCATCCGCGTCAAGCTGACATGCCGAACAAGACTAGGGCAGAGATGTGGTCGCCGCAGAAGCCAATCCGTGAGCTGAGCAGATTGAGAGACTACAAGAACATACTGGACGCCATGACAGAGACACAGGTTTTGTACATGACCTCACACAGCGTTATACTAAATATTTTAATTTTTTATGATGTTGTTTATGTTTATTTTCTTTGTAAGCAGGTGGAGTGGACGCCGTACATGAGTTATGGTAGGCATTTAATGAACGAGCACCCACGCACCGCCTATATAGGTGGTATCACCTGTTTTGATATCGTGGAGGTCTACTTGCCTGAGAGGACAGTTAGACAGCTCGAGTTTGCACAGGCCGTTCCCCCCCTCTGCTGAGACCTACCCAAGCAGTGCGACGGGCACAAGGCTCCTACTCAGTGACATTCACTCAGCCGTCCATGTACACGGAGATGTGGAGTAGATTCCACTATTGTGCCCGCGTAGTTGAGAATGCATTGTGTCGGGCGTCGGTTCCATCAGAGGCTGCCCCTGAGTACATTGACGGGTTTAGGGTGTCTTCCCACTCGTTTCTCATCCCAAGTGAAGGACCTACTGCTGCGTTCGGTGTTGCGGACAACAGAGTCGAATATGTTAGTGTTTATGTTTATTAATTACATTTTTATGTGTCATTACCGAAGTTCACTGTCTAATTTTTTGACAATGTTATTTTTTTGTTTTTACAATTTGCAGCTGAATTTCCAAGTAGACTCGCCCCACTGCTGAGGATGCCATCTATTGTGCAAATGACGCCTCGGGAAAGACATGCTGCTGATATGTATATGGATGAACTTAGAGAGTTGTTTGAGGAGTGGCAGGCATTTAGAGGGCACAACCCTTAATAGACATTTATGGAATTTGTATTAATGAACAGTTTTTTTTTTAAGTTTATTGATGAAAAATTAATATTATTACGTATTGCGTAAGATTCATTTACATATTTATTGATTAACTTGATTATGGAATGAATAATATGAATATAATTACTACAATGAATACAATTAATAAAAGGGATATTATCAATGGTACCTCTGTATTATAGCAAAATATCAATGGTACCCACGTTAATTCCAATGGTACCTCCCAACTATATGCTAATTACAACCGTGACACTATTTTACTTTTTTCCATAAATGCCCGTTAAATCTCGAATGTGACCTAATCATGGTTAGTTTCTTCTTCTTCCCTTTTCCCACACCTCTTCCTGCTCTCCTTCCATGGCTGCTTCATCTCAAGCCCAACAATGAGAATGGCAAGATTACTCAATTTACCAATCCAAAATGGTATAACTCCACTCAATTTACCACTCAATTTAAGAATGTTATCTCAAATTGCTATGGCTACCGTGAAATCATAATGTCACACGTATTTGGAAATAATTGTGTTATTCAAAAACTAGGAAATAACTCTAAGCTTAAAAACGGTGGCTACTAGGAAATGACCTCTGTAGCAAGTATCAAACATTAAGAAATCTTGCACCAAGTTACACCAACTTAAGAGTTCACAAATAAAAAAGGAGTCTATTTCAAGAAATTACTGTTTCAATTTTCAAATCCATATTTTACATGTTAGAAATTCTTTGTAACTTATTCCCTTTAAAGCTAAGTGGGTTAACTTCTCGCAACCTTGAGAGAACACCCATGGAAGAACTTGTTGCCCAGATAAATGATTTAAAGAAACATTCAAAGTTTTGAGAAAAAGCCCAAAATGAGCCCCTTTCAAATCCTTAGAAGAATCCAATAAATTGAAGGAAATATTCAAACTTGATAATGAAGAACAAGAAGAAATCTTTGACAAATCAAGGAGAGACCCAAAAATGGACTTTAGAGAGAGGTCAAGTTTATGTGGCTAAAGTTTCATTAAGCTAAATTTACAGTTTTACTAGTGGGTTTCAGTGGGTTAGGGTTTCATAGTCAGCCATTAATGAGAAAGCTCAAAGCTTGATTTAAGGAAAAAACAGAGGAAGATAGAGAAAGAAGAAAGTGGTAAAAGATTGGAGTAAGGAAGAAGACAAGAGTATATATTAAGAAGGGGCATTAAGAAGGAAGACTTAGGAAGGAGTGGAGGAAACAACTGGTACTTTCTGCATATTCGGGTTGATCATTGTCAGGCTTGAAATGAAGCAGCCATGGAAGGAGAGCAGGAAGAAGAGTGAGAAAAGGGAAGAAGAAGACGGTTGTAATTAGCACATAGTTGGGGGGTACTATTGGAATTAACGTGGGTACCATTGATATTTTGCTATAATACAGAGGTACCATTGATAATATCCCTTAATAAAATGATAACAACAAGTATAATCAGTGCAATAAACACTAAGGAGTATCTAAATTGACCGCATCTTCGGCGGTGTTATTTTGTTGTCGTTGTATGCCGCACAGTCTATTCCAAAGCTGAACACTAAGAAGTATCCTGTTGCGATACTGTATCTCTAAGTCTTTACATGAATTGTTAGCTGCTGCTCTCCAATTTTGTTGGACTGGCGGCAGTGGAGATGAATCATCGTTCATTAAAAGTTGAACATAATGATTCCTATTAACCTAAAGAATATGTATAAGTTTGTTTACGCCACGCATTCCCCCTGTTCTCCTTAACGGAAGCACTAAACAGTTATACATTGAATGACCATCAGCAGAGCCATAATACACAATTGCTATGCGTTTCCATTTCCAAACTCATTGCACGTCGTAAAAAAGGCTAACTCTGTGGGGGCAATGGCTATAAAACCACAATTACCGTCACCGATGACATCAATCCAGTCAAACAGATATGGCGGAAGAATAAACGAAATGTTATCTGGCCACAGAAAAAGTGAAAATCACGTCCTGCTGAACCATCTGAAATAATAACAGTATATTAATATCATTCATTTGACCTAGAACATATAAGAGTATACGCAAACAAATAAGGGTACCTGATAAGTTGAAACTAAAGTTAATTCCAGCTAACGATTGGTGCGACCCGCTACTAGATCTACCAGTAGATCTCCCGCGTGATGAAGATTTGGATCCGCGACTACTTGAGGACGAGCAGCTGTACTCAAACGCACTTTTGTTTCTCCTAAGGGTTCTGCTTGTCATTGGTCTTCCCTTCCTCAGTGGACTTGCTTGTGGCTCAGGTATATCTGCTCCATCAGGCTGTAGTTCTTGTTTATGTGACACGCGTCGTACAACTGAGGGGTCGGCTTTTAAAACTTCATCCACCAACGATTGAAAGTACTCCTTATCATCGGCGTTTGCGTGCCGTACTTCTTCGTTGGCGTCTTCTTCAGGCTCTAAGTACTTTAACGTTTTCCAAAACGGATGTATATCGTCTAAGTTCAAAGCACCATTAGACCTGATTGACAAGTAACAGTAACACGCGCATGGTAATCCGTGGGTTTTTTGAATGACACAACCGCATTTTTCAAAAAGACAAGTACCTAAGTTTAACATCCGCTTGTGCTCCATCATCAATTGTTCCAAAGCAAATATGAAAACATGACGATACAATGGTTTGAGAAATTAAGTCGCGACGTCCTTGAAATGAAATTCCTAGATTCCTCCAGAGCTTGCCTTATCCTTAACTTCTGATTCGTTATTTGTGCGTGTGCCCTTTTAAATAGCGTATCAAATGAGCTATTACCGCTACCCAAGTATTACTTGAAGGAAGAGTGTTGGCTTTCAACTCTACTGGTAGTCTGGTTACCCAAGTGCAAACAATCATTCGTCCACGCACGCACAAATTTCTCCTTGTGAGGAATCCATGTTCTAGCCAAGTATCGCACGACCCTCCTGTTCCTAATCGACCAAGAAGACACAATCCCTTCCCATTTGTTTTCAAATTCAGGGATCGTCACACTGTTAACTAAGGGTTTCCATGTTGTTTGCTTGAATATCTGCCCCTATTGATTTTTCTTCTCGCCGCACAATTTATCGATCATGTTCTCCACGTCATTGCCTATATGTCATACGCATAATAAATGCCGTACATCTACATTAAACATAAATTTAAAATTAAGTGAGACATATATACACTGAATGACAATAATTAATAATAAAAACATGTTCACCTGGAAAGACAACACTAATAGTTGCAGACAAACCCTTATCTCGATCCGTTACGATTACGTCGGGCGTCTGGACTCTACCATAAATATCCCTCAACCTCTCCAACACCCAAGAATAAGACACAGACGCCTCATCTCACATCAAACAGAACGCAACCAAGAAGTTATGATTCGTTGGCCTCATTCCAATGATTTCGCATAGGGACAACTTTTGCTTATTCGTTTTGTACGTTGTGTCTATCAACACAAAATGGGGCCACGAACGTATCATCTGGATAGATGTTCGATTCGCAATCAATAATCTACTCAATTGCCCCTCACAATCCAAGTCTGTACATTAAGAACATGTGATTATGTCTTCTTTTTTCAACAGAAAACACTCTAACCGTCCAAGGTCTTTCCCATGGTTTACAACTATTTTCTATAATCATAAATTTACAACCACAAGCCCTACTTTTGAAACCAGGCCGGGCAGCATTGTCTAAGTTATGCAAATCACCCCTTATATTACCTTAGCTGGTGACATTTTAAGTACAAACTCACTCTAGAACGTCCTTCCTTTTGTTTATATGAAGCACGTGTAAATTGAAAACCAATTGTTAGTGCTATCTCATCAGCCCAAGCATGTAAATCATCTATAGAATCAAACTCTCTATCGGTAACAAATCTATCGGAATAATCTACATCATTCCCTAAGTTTTCAAAGTCCTGCAAATAATAAGGGTGTTATTATAATAACGTTATCATAATATAATAATATATTAAAATATATGAGTAAATAAAATCATTTACTTTAATATTTAATAAATAATAGTAACTTCCAATTAAGAAGAAATAATTTTTGAAAAAAATAGTTAAACATTTAAATAAATTAATCCCTTCAATTTAAATTTAATTTTTATAATAACATTATCATAACATAATAATACATAAAAATAAAACAATATATTAAAACATTTATGAAATAAAAATAACTTAAAAAATAATTTTATTAAACAAACTAATAATTCAAAATTCAGAAAAAAAAAATATATTATACCAAGAAAAAAAAAATACATCATTCCCTAAGTTTTCAAAGTCCTGCCAATAATAAGTGTGTTATTATAATAACGTTATCATAATATAACAACATTTATTAAATATAACTCGCCTAATTGTATTTAACAGTTGCTAAGCAATGGACACATTCAATCAACTTAACAATTACGTCTGTAACAAATGCATTGCTTTACAAAAGTAAAAAAATTAGTATTAACTAACAGGATTCAAAAGCTACTCACGATCTCCAGAGACTTAAGAGCATCAGCCATTGCAGCAATGCTCATCTTCTGAAACCTCTTCAGAGATTTGTTCAAGTTCGCTTTCTAAACAAAGAAAGAACAAACATGAGACTTTTCACCATCAAATGTTAAAAAGTTGACAAATATCTGGGAATTGCACAATATAAACATCACCAGGAAGAACATTTTTCTCTTAAACTTCATATGCTGATTAAATTCAATTTTACCATCTATCATTTATTCAATTATTATGATCAAATTTATAAGAATTGCACAATAAGAATTCAACCTTTACATTTTCTACTTGTTTGATCAAATTTATAACTCGTGAGTTTCAATTATTATGATTTATATTTACATAATTAAAAAACTATTTTTCAGGGATTATTCTTTTATTACTAATCTACTGATTGGATTCAGCACGAAAACTACAATGCAAAACAATGTTGTCTTAGCAAAATATATATATATATATATATATATCACAGCGTGAATTCCATTCAATATAAAACAATGAAAACATACATTTACTGATTAATCCAAGCATAAATATCAACAGATTCATCAAACAAACTCCAGACGATTCAATAAATAAATGAAAAAAAGTAGAAACACATTTAGCGATTCATACAGTAGAAAGAGAAGCGAGAGCATCGGCCATGGCAGCATTGGTGAGATTAGCAGGAATATTGTTCTTCTTGCACAAAGATTGAAGGTCACGTCTCTTCAAAGTAGTGAAATCCGTTGACTTGTTCTTCAACGCGAAAAATTGAAGATGAAGAGATAGAAAATAGATGTAGTGTAAACAGAGAATTTAGGGGTTTTTTTGAAGTAGAGAGATTTAGGGTTTTAATGTAATAGAAATGGGTGGAATGGAGGCGGTATGATGTATGAAGGATTGGAGTTTCTGGTTAAGGTTGTATAGTCAAGATTTGAGAACATGTAAGGGCATAATGCTGAAATCTGACCGTTGGAGAGAGAGCGGAGGATTTTGAATTTGAATTTTGGTACGGAATATTTTATGTTTTTCTTGTGAATAATTGGTGAAATTTTTGGGTATCATTTTTTATCGCCACCCCTGCATTAATAAAATGACGAAAACGCCTTTGAACTTTAAATTTATTTAACACACTTAAATTTCACTTAATAACACTATTATCACTTTCAAAACATTAAATTAAAAGTCAGCCCTATATATATTGAATTTCCAGTAGTGCCTCTGCATAATATACGAACTCAAACACGGTAATATCTCTCTAAAACATTCTCTGACTTTAAACAAGCTAAAAGTTGGAATCGATATACAATGACTAACGAAAGCGACTACGAATCCGATTAGATACGTACTTCGATTCGAATTGGTGTTTTCTTTAAAAAAAATAAAAAATTAAAAAATTAAAGTCGCAAAAATGTGCGACTGAACCACGGATGAGTCGCACAAAAACATTTTGTGCGACTCATCCGTGGTTCAGTCGTATGCGACCCAATTTTGTTATTTTATTTTATTCATTTCTTTAGTAATTTATATTATTATTATTTTTATAATAATAATAATAATAATAATAATAATAATAATAATTATTATTATTATTATTATTATTATTGTTATTATTATTATTATTATTATTATTATTATTATTATTATTATTATTATTATTATTATTATTATTGTTATTATTGTTATTATTATTATTATTATTATTATTATTATTATTATTATTATTATTATTATTATTATTATTATTAAATTTTTATTTTTTTTAAATATTATTTTTATTGTTGATATTGTTGTTATTATTGTTATTATTCATAAAAAAAAATTTTAATGTTACTTTTAAATATTGTTTCGTTATTATTGTTATGATTATTATTTTTGTTTTTGTTATTATTGTTATAATTATTATTATTGTTATTATTATTATTATTATTATTATTATTATTATTATTATTATTATTATTATTATTATTATTATTATTATGATTATTGTTAATTTAGAAAATTAATTAAAACTATAATAATAATAATATAATTAATATTTTTGTTGTTAAACTATATTTGTTGATAATGATTAGTTGAATATTATTTTTGTTAAATTATATTTGTTGATAATGTGTAGTTTAATATGTTAATTAATTATTGTCTTTTGTTCGTGTGGTTAATTTAACGTAACGTTTGATTATTTTTATTTATTAATAAAAGTTAACTAAATTATCAAAAATACAAATTCGCCCCTGGACTTAAAATTTCTCATATATACTCCAACCTCTCTAAATAACACCCTTATCACTCATAAACATTAAATTACAACATAAAATTCGTGGATCAAAAGCTAAGTAATTCAAACCGCAAACAAATAATCGAGGTAATTTTCATTCGAATTTAATTAATTGTAAAAAAAATAAAAATATTAAAAAATAGTGCGACTGAGCCACGGCCGAGTCGCGGGTTTTATGCGACTGGCCAGCACTGTTTTTATTTTTTTTATTTTAAATAATATATATTATAATATTATAATTTTTATATTTATTCTTTTTATTATTATTATTATTATTATTATTATTATTATTATTATTATTATTATTATTATTATTATTATTGTTGTTGTTGTTGTTGTTGTTGTTGTTGTTATTATAGTTGATGTTATTATTTGTTTTATTATTATTGGTTTTCTTTTTTTTTTAAATGTTATTATTATTATTAGTATTGTTCTTTAATTTATTTTTTTAATATTATTATTATTATTATTATTATTATTATTATTATTATTATTATTATTATTATTAGTCTTATTATTATTATTATTATTATTATTATTATTATTTTTTATTATTATTATTATTATTATTATTATTGTTATTATTATTATTATTATTATTATTGTTATTATTATTATTATTATTATTATTATTATTATTATTATTATTATTATTATTATTATTATTATTAACTTGTTATTTTTCAATTAAATATTATTTTTATTATTATTATTATTGTTGATATTGTTGTTATTATTATTACTGATAGTAAAAAAAAATATTAATGTTATTTTTAAATATTGTTTTTGTTATTATTGTTATAATTATTATTATTGTTTTTGCTATTATTGTTTTAATTATTATTATTGTTATTATTATTATTATTATTATTATTATTATTATTATTATTATTATTATTATTAATTTAGAAAATTAATTAGAATAATAATAATAATATAATTAATATTTTTGTTGTTAAATTATATTTGTTGATAATGATTAGTTAAATATTGTTAATGTTAAATTATATTTTTTGATAATGTGTAGTTTAATATGTTAATTTATTATTGTCTTTTGTTCGTGTGGTTAATTTAATGTTACGTTTGATTATTTTTATTTATTAATAATAGTTAATTAAATTATCAAAATTGTAGTAAATGGCTGGTAATCTAGTGAAAGAAAAGGGTTTTTGTAGACACTTGTTAAGCGGTAATAGTTTTAGGCCTATCCTACTTAGAGGGGACCCTCGTGATTAATTGGTAAAATTTTTGGGTTTTAATATTCATCGCCACCCCTTTTCATTTTATCGCCACCCTTGCTTTAAAAAATGACGAAAATGCCCCTGAACTTTAAATTTGTTTAACACACTTAAATTTCACTTAATAACACTAGTATCACTTTCAAACCATTAAATCAAAAGTCAGCCCTATATATATTGAATTTCCAGTAGTGTCTCTGTATAATATACGAGCTCAAACACGGTAATATCTCTCTAAAAACGTTCTTTGACTTTAAACAAGCTAAAAGTTGCAATCGATATACAATAGCTAACGAAAACGACTACGAATCCAATTAGGTACGTATTTCGATTCGAATTGGTGTTTTAAAAAAAAAAAAAAAAAAAAAATTAAAGTCGCAAAAATGTGCGACTGAACCACGGATGAGTCGCACAAAAACGTTTTGAGGGACTCATCCGTGGTTCAGTCGCATGTGACCCAAATTTTTTTATTTTATTTTTTTATTTATTTAATAATTCATATTATTATTATTTTTATAATTAATGTTATTATTATTATTATTATTATTATTATTATTATTATAAAATTTTTTATTTTTATTTTAAATATTATTTTTATTGTTGATATTGTTGTTTTTATTATTATTATTTTTTTACAATCAATTAAATTCGAATGAAAATTAGCTCGATTATTTGTTTTCGGTTTGAATTTCTTAGCTTTTGATCCACGAATTTTATGTTGTAATTTAATGTTTTAAGAGTAATAAGGGTGTTATTTAGTGAGGTTGGACTATATATAAGTAATTTTAAGTCCAGGGGCAAATTCATAATTTTGATAATTTAGTTAACTATTATTAATAAATAAAAATCATCAAACGTTACTTTAAATTAACCACACGAACAAAAGACAGTAATTAATTAATATATTAAACTAGACATTATCAACAAATATAATGTAACAACAAAAATATTTAACTAATCATTATCAACAAATATAATTTAACAACAAAAATATTAATTATATTATTATTATTATTATTTTAATTAATTTACTAAATTAACAATAATAATATAAAATAATAATAATAATAATAATAATAATAATAATAATAATAATATTAATAATAATAAAAATAATAATAATAATAATAATAATAATAATAATAATAATAATATTATTATTATTATTATTATTATTATTATTATTATTATTATTATTATTATTATTATTATTATTATTATTATTATTATTTAATATTATTATTGTTAATTTAGAAAATTAATTAAAATAATAATAATAATATAATTAATATTTTTGTTGTTAAATTATATTTGTTGATAATGATTAGTTAAATATTGTTGTTGTTAAATTATATTTGATGATAATGTGTAGTTTAATACGTTAATTAATTATTGTCTTTTGTTCATGTGGATAATTTAACGTAACGTTTGATTATTTTTATTTATTAATAATAGTTAACTAAATTATCAAAATTACGAATTTGCCCTTGGACTTGAAATTACTTATATATACTCGAACGTCACTAAATAACACCCTTATCACTCTTAAAACATTAAGTTACAACATAAAAATCGTGGATCAAAAGCTAAGAAAATCAAACCGCAAACAAATAATCTAGGTAATTTTCATTCGAATTTAATTAATTGTAAAAAAAAGTTAAAAAAAAAAATAGTGCGACCGAGCCGCGGCCGAGTCGCGGGTTTTGTGCGACTAACTCGCACTATTTTTATTTTTTTAATTTTATATAATATATATAATATTATTATTTTTATATTTATTTTTATAATTATTGTAAGTATTATTATTATAGTTGTTGTTATTATTATTATTATTATTATTATTATTATTATTATTATTATTATTATTATTAACATTATTATTATTATTATTATTATTATTATTATTATTATTATTATTATTATTATATTTATTATTATTATTATTATTATTATTAT
>NC_080047.1:29770389-29787889 GCF_026212465.1 Amaranthus tricolor
ATTTCCCATATTAATCCTAAACATCCTTTGTATTCATCACACTTCAAAGCCTCAAGTGAACAAAGAAAAAATCAGAATAATTTTCCTCTTCCTTGTGCTCTTGCTTTCGGTGTTCACAAACAAAAAAAAAAAAATTGTTCTCTTGTTTTTGTCATTCAACCTTTTGATCAAAGGGGTAAGATTAATGGAATTGCTAATTGTAGATTTTATATACAAGGTTTTCTAAGATGAATTATATTTTATGTATGATGATATCCTATGACTTTGAGAAGGATTGAGTATATTTATATGTAATTTTCTTTAATAATCTTTTAATAACTCTTAATTTTGTTAAAAAGATTAGGTTATGTTGCTTGATTTATATTCTTTAACAAAGTTTAAATTTGTTATAAGGATTGAGTTTATGTTGATATTTAAATAAATTTCTTTTATGGTTTAAATTTCTCTAACTTGATTTCAATTTGTTGGTAGAAATTAAGTTGGTATGGATTAAGTTATGTAGTCATCCAATGGTTTAATAATTCTTTAGCAAAATTTGATTTGCTTGAAGGATTGTGTTATACTTATATATATGTGTCTTGATTTAAAAGGGTGATTTAGTTTTGTAATTTTCTACAAAATTGAATTTGTTAAGAGAATTAGGTATTTAATTTAGTTATCATAATTTATGAAATTTCAAGTCTCTTGAAGGATTTTTGTGAATGTGACCTTGCTAGAATTATTTTGGTCATGAGATTTAAAAGAGAGAAAGGGGTTGTTAATGTATATATAAAATAATAATAATGATGAATAAAAAATATATATATATATATATGTATATGTAATCAGGCAGCAGCTGATCTGCCTCATTGAAATGCCGACCCCGAAACGTTAGTTGTTTTCCGTTACGTTAAAAACTCGTTAAACGCTTAAAATAATTAAAAATAGTAAATGGATGTTAGTAATTACGAAATTTGGTACCCAAGGTAATTGACGCGTTCCGAACGCATTGGTGAAGTCGGATTTTTCATTTGAATTTTTTAACCTGTCCGAACTGGCCCTCAAAGTTTCTGGTCAGAATGCGAAATTTGGAACCTTTGGGAATTCGATGTACACAATTAAAAATTATCACGTCTTAGTGATATTTTAGCGTATGGAGTGGATTAAATGTGTAAACACGTCCTAATACGTGATCGTTTTGTGTGTGTGTTATTTAGGACCTCGATTCATAAGAGGGCGAAATTTCTGTCGTGCTTGAATATTGTTGTTTGCAGCGCTTAAAGGTACACGCTTAGAGCATACTGTTTATATGGTTGTGCAAGTAGTGTTGTTTCATTTCTAATCGAGGCATTGTAAATCACATAAGGATTAGACACCTTAAATAATATGAAATAGTTAATTGGAAATTGAGAATTTATGTGTTTGTCACCCAAAGGGGTTGACGTTTGGTTATGTTACCCAAAGGGGTTAACGATTGGTTTGGATTATTATAATTATTGTTCCCATGGCAGTTTTGGATCATTACGGTCACCATGGGGGTATGCATACTTTAGCCTTTGGCGACCCGAACAGGACGGGCAACGTCTTAGGTCGGTGGTTGCCTTGGGATTAGCTCTCCCAAGTGTATTCCTCCAAAAACATTTGAATTTGTACTTGAACTACCCGAACCGGACGGGCAACGTTACAAGTTGGAATTATCTACTAATGAATGGTTTATACTTGAACGACCCGAACAGGACGGGCAACGTTACAAGTTGGGATTAATTAATAATTATTGCATTAGAGCCTATGCATGCTAGGATAAACATATTGCTTGTATTCAACCTGATTGATATTTGTATGAAGTCTCTGACGTGTATTGGTTTGTTTCTTTGGAACCTACTGTGTGTTGTCTTATGACGACTAGTAGGTTGATTGCAGGTGGGGTCTGGAGTGAGGTCTCGACTTAGAACCCGTAATCATCAAGACCATGCTGTTATCTTTTTGTAATCGATTATGAATAGAAAGAAACTCTGTACTTGAGTAACAGGAGATAGTGTAGTTTTCTTTTCGCTTCCGCTTATATCAAATAGTTTGTTTAGAGACCTTTAGGCTCTCGAGTTGTACGTAAGAGATTCCGCCTACTTATTATCTTTCACGCTGGTACTACTTTCTGTTTTATCTATATTTCTTTATCGACGGAACGTTGACGGTCCTAGAGGAAAGTCTTCTCCGGAGTCCAAAGAGTGAACCGGAATTTGTATTTTCATATGGATTTCCGGGTCACTTAAACCGGACCGTTACAATTGGTATCAGAGCCGATAGGGTATGTTATGGATAAGGGAAAAACACCCTTAGACTCACACACCCCGGGGAGTTTAGTAGGGTATCGATGTTTGACCTAGAGGTTGCCTAGAGAGAAGTCTCCATTGCTGATATTGTGAGAATAAGGGATGGTGAAAGTATTCGTGATTATAGGGAGAGGATGCGTATGGTTAAGGCAAAAGCCGATAGGGTATGTTATGATTTAGATTTAGACCTAAATGAGTTACAGCGTTTGTCCGAATCTAGGAAAAATGTAGAACCCGAGGAGGAGGGCGAGCCCCATATATCGGACGACGCTGATGTGGTCATGGAACCCTTGAAGGAGCGGAACCTACCCGACCCTCCACTAGTGGAAACCGAGGTTCAGTCGGAGAGTGATGTCAAAATGTGGGAGCTTAAGCGGGAACCACCTAATTATGTAGAGATTTCCATCGATGATGAGAATGGCAATTGGGGGTCGCACTATGATCTATATGGCTATGCCACTGGGTTTGATAGGGGTTGCTCAGATGAAGAGGATCCCGAGGAAGACGTGGAGGAAGTACCAATAGACCACCCTAGGAACAGTGATAGTGAATCAGAAGAAGCGCACTCGAACTCCAGCTCTGATTCTAGGGAAGATACTTCCTTTGTCAAGAAAGAGACTGTCTAGAAATGATGCTAACCGTACGTTAAGAAATCCGGTGAAAGCATTAACTTGTAAGCGCACCACGAGAGAGGTCTACGTCGGAATTAGCATCTGAAATGAGCAAACGGATTAGTCAGAGCAAACCCTCGACTTTCGATGGTAAAGGAGAACCGTCGGAACTTGAACTCTGGTTAAGAGAATTTGACAAACTTTTTGATGTAGTAGAATGTCCAGAAGAATTGAAAATCAACCAGGCTGCTTTTTATTTGGTTGGAGAAGCAGATTACTGGTGGGAAAACAGTAGATCGGGGTTGTTGGAGCAGGCTGAGGGGGATTTTAGTTGGGATTTGTTTAAGAGGGCCATGCGAGAGAAATTTTACCCGCTGCACGTAAGGAAAGATAAGTCGAACGAGTTTGCGCGATTAGAGATGGGTGGTATGACTGTTGATGAGTATTGCCATAAATTTATGGAGTACCTCAAGTACTGTCCTGATGATGTACCTACTGAAGAGAAGAAATGCAGCGATTTGAGCTGGATTTGTCGTATGACATTCAAAAACATATCGAAAGTGATCGTTATAACAACCTGGAGCAGATGTACAAGCGAGCGTCTCAAATAGGGAATATTTTGAGGAAGGAGAAGGAAAAAGAAAAGGGTGATGTCCCTGAGAAGAGGAGAGAGGTTTCTGGCCAGACGTCGGAGAACTTGTCGGGCTTTTATCATAAGAAAGCAAGAAATTTCAAAAATTTTCAGGGAGGCGGGTTTAGTACAAATTCTGGGTTTAGAGAAGAAGCTAAGCCTGCGAAGCCATTACTGGATCAAGATGGAAATGAGAGGAATTACTTCTGTAGGAGGTGCAAGAAAAAAACCATCCGGAAAAAGATTGTGACGGAAATCTGGTTGAGTGTAATTTTTGTCACAAAAGAGGCCATAGAGAGTATGAATGCTAGATAAAGAAAGGGGGTAGAAGTCAACAGCCGGGTGGGCAGCACCGGCAACAGAATTCAAAACAACGCCGGCAGTCAAGTCAGCCGATAGTACGAGAATGGAAATCGTGGCAATGCTGGTCAGAGGTTTCAGCGACCTTTTAATGGGGGACAAGGCTGGATAGATGGGAACCGGGTTGAAGAGTCAAAAATGCATCGTGGGGGCAATCAAGTGGGAGGAATGAATGCACAGCCAGCTAATGGAAGAGTATCTACGGTCGGTGCAAGAGAAACTGACCAGGCGACGTATGTGGTTACAGGTACTTTTGCCATTCATTCTATAGCTGTGAATGTATTATTTGATTCGGGAGCTACATGTTCTTTTCTTGCAAAGAGTAAAGTAGAAGAATTGAATTTAGGAACTTTTGAAAAAGTTTCTTATACGGTGGCTGTCCCATCGGGAAAATTGTATAGTTGTGATAGACTGTATAAGGATGTACCCTTGATGATAGGAAAAGTTGTCTTTCCTAATGACTTGTATGTATTAGATATGGAAGGCTTAGAGGTAATTTTAGGGATGGATTTGTTAGGAAGATATAAAGCCACTATTGAATGTAGAGAGCAGAGAGTATTGTTGGAAGGACCACGAGGGGAAAACGTTAGATATAGGAAGTTTCCCAAGGGGCCCAAAACAAATTTGGTGTCGACTTTAGAATTGCAAAGACTCGTGAGGCAAGGACACCCTTTGTATTTATGTCATATCAGCCAAGGGGGAAAGAAGGAGGAGGACCCCAAGGATATTGCTGTAGTGAATGAAGTTTTGGATGTTTTTCCTGATGAGATTCCCGGTATTCCACCTCAACGGGAAATTGACTTCACGATAGACTTGGTACCTGGGACTGGACCAATTTCTAAGGCCCCTTATTGTATGGCTCCGAAGGAGATAGAGAAATTAAAGTCTCAGCTCGAAGAGTTGTTGGATAAGGGTTATGTAATATGTTCGACCTAGTGTTTCACCTTGGGGCGCTCCAGTTTTGTTTGTGAGAAAGAAAGATGATAGTTTGAGATTATGCATCGACTACAGAGAGTTAAACAAGGTAACCGTTAAGAATAAATACCCGTTACCCCGGATAGATGACTTATTTGATCAATTGAGATGAGCTGGGATCTTTTCAACAAAAAATTGACTTAAGATCGGGTTATCATCAACTAAGAATAGCTGAAGGGGATATAAATAAAACAGCTTTTAGGACACGTTATGCACATTATGAGTTCACCGTGATGCCTTTTGGGCTGACAAATGCTCCAGCTGCGTTCATGTGTTTAATGAATCAAGTATTTAGTGCGTATTTGGATAAGTTCGTGGTAGTCTTTATTGATGACATATTGGTCTATTCGAAAGACCGGGATGATCATGATAAACATCTACGTTTAGTCCTGCAAACTCTGCGAGAAAACACGTTGTACGCAAAATTGTCAAAGTGTGAGTTCTGGCTGGAAAAGGTAACATTTTTGGGTCATTTTGTTTCTAAAGAGGGTATTTCGGTGGATCCGGCGAAAGTAGAGGCAGTTCGAAGCTGGTTGTCACCAAAGAATGTCACCAAAGTACGAAGTTTCTTAGGTTTAGCCGGGTATTACCGTCGTTTTGTCAAGGATTTCTCACGAATTGCTCGGCCTATGACTTCGTTGATGAAGAAAGAGAAGAAGTTCGAGTGGACTGATGAGTGTGAACAGGCCTTCATGACTTTAAAGGAAAGGTTAACTACGGCCCCTGTTTTTACTTTACCTGACCCAAAGTTGGATTATACTGTTTACAGTGACGCATCGAAGAAAGGATTGGGTTGTGTATTGATGCAGGACCGTAAGGTGATTGTTTACGCATCACGACAATTGAAAGTACATGAAGTTAATTATCCTACCCATGATCTGGAGTTAGCTGCTATAGTGTTTGCTCTCAAAATATGGCGGCATTACTTGTGTGGCGTCAAATATAGGATCTACACTGATCATCAGAGTCTGAAGTATCTCTACACTCAGCCTGATTTGAACATGCGGCAACGTCGGTGGCTAGAGTTGATGACAGATTATGATTTGGAGTTCATATATCATGAGGGACGAGCGAACTTGGTAGCCTATGCGTTGAGTAGGAAGTCTAATTCCTCGCTGTCTGCCTTAGATGGAGTTAAAGAGTTGCATCGGGATTTTTTCAGATTAAATTTGGAAATGGTACGTAAAGGTGAGTTACAGGAGTGTCTGAATGCCTTGGCTATTCGACCTTCGTTCTTTGAGGAAATTTTAAACTCACAGGATAAAGACCCGAAACTTTTGAAGTTAAAGGAACAGGCACGGGAAGGAAAAGCGGAGGAATTCTTTGTTCAGGAAGATGGAAGCTTGAGGGTTCAAGGGTTGCAGGTGTTTACCAACAGGGGAGGAATCTTTGAAGGAACGTATCTTGGATGAGGCCCAATGTACAAAATTTTCAGTCCATCCGGGCGGTGATAAAATGTATCAAGACCTTAAGTCAATGTTTTGGTGGTCTGGGATGAAGAAGGATATTGTGGATTATGTCTCGCGCTGTTTGATTTGTCAAAAGGTTAAAAGTGAGCATAAAAGACCAAGAGGTTTACTACAACCTTTGGAGATACCGGTATGGAAGTGGGATGATATCTCTATGGATTTTGTTGTGGGTTTACCCCGGACGAAGGCAGGAAATGATGCATTATGGGTCATAGTGGATCGTTTGACTAAGTCAGCCCGTTTCATCCCTATGAACTGTCGTTGGGAGATGGAACAATTAGCTCGAGCTTACATTAAGTATGTCGTGCGATTTCATGGTGTGCCCTGTACTATTATGTCCGATAGAGATACATGGTATTTGTCACAATTTTGGCAAACCTTGCAACAGGTAATGGGTACTACGCTGCTTTATAGTACGTCGTTCCATCCGCAGACGGATGGGCAAACAGAGCAGACATATCAGATATTTAAGGATATGTTGCGTGCAATTGCCATGGAATGGCAAGGGTCGTGGGACGAACACTTGGATCTGGTCGAATTTTCTTACAATAACAGTTATCAGGCGTCTATACAGATGGCTCCATTCGAGGCTCTGTATGGACGTCGTTGTCGTAGTCCGGTTTATTGGGATGATTTCACCGAAGTGGTGACCTTGGGACCTGAGTTGTTATTTCAGATGACTGAAAAGGTGAAATTGATAAGGGATCGCTTGAAAGCGGCACAGGATCGTCAAAAGTCTTACGCTGATTTGAAGCAACGAGCAGCAGAGTTCACCGTGGGAGAACAGGTATTACTTCGCGTATCACCCATGCGCGGAGTAGTACGTTTTGGTGCTCGTGGAAAGTTGAGTCCTCGATTTATAGGGCCATATGAAATTTTGGAACGTGTGGGTAAGGTGGCTTATCGGTTAGCCCTTCCAAACTCCTTGGAAAAAGTACATGATGTATTTCATGTGTCTCAGTTAAAGCGATATCATATCGCAGCCTCTCATGTCTTAGATCCCGAACCTTTAGATTTGGATACATCCTTGTCTTACTCTGAGAAACCGGTTAGAATCTTGGACACGAAGGTCCGTAGTACACGACGGAAGGATATATCTATGGTAAAGGTCCTGTAGTCAAATCACGAGCGTGAAGTGGCTACATGGGTTACGGAAGACGCTATGCAAGAAAAGTACCCTCACCTTTTTCAGGTTAGTAGCGTTACGGGGACGTAACTTCTTAAGGGGGGTAGAGGGCGATAGAAATTTCGCGCGAGTATGTTAAATCTTTTGGTTGGTAGTTTTGTTTTGCAAGGGTTGTGTTATGATAACATGTGTGTTCTGCGTTTTCCGTTGCCATGCAAGTTACGAGGACGTAACTTCTTTTAAGGGGGGTAGTCTGTAACACCCCGTAATTTATCGGGTTTAAAAATAAATAAAATATAATAAAATAAAGTATAACAAAATAAAATAAATAAGTAATATTAAACTATACTATTTTATATAGTTAATTATAATAAATAAAGTAAGTTTAATTTTATCGGTAACAAGTTTTATCACGTACGATGTTATCCTGTGACGTTTCTTTGCTGTTTTAACAAAAGTATAATAATTACTTAATTAATTTTAAAAAAATATATTATAATGGAAGGGAGGTGAAGGGGTTTTGGAGGGTGTGGGAGGAGTCTTGTAACTCCTCTCATAATGGTGTAATTAGGATTAATTAGGTTGGTCCTTAATTTCCCATATTAATCCTAAACATCCTTTGTATTCCTCACACTTCAAAGCCTCAAGTGAACAAAGAAAAAATCAGAAAAATTTTCCTCTTCCTTGTGCTGTTGCTTTCGGTGTTTACAAACAAAAAAAAAAATTGTTCTCTTGTTTTTGTCATTCAACCTTTTGATCAAAGGGGTAAGTTTAATGGAATTGCTAATTGTAGATTTTATATACAAGGTTTTCTAAGATGAATTATATTTTATGTATGATGATATCCTATGACTTTGAGGAGGATTGAGTATATTTATATGTAATTTTCTTTAATAATCTTTTAATAACTCTTAATTTTGTTAAAAAGATTAGGTTATGTTGCTTGATTTATATTCTTTAACAAAGTTTAAATTTGTTATAAGGATTGAGTTTATGTTGATATTTAAATAAATTTTTTTTATGGTTTAAATTTCTCTAACTTGATTTCAATTTGTTGGTAGAAATTAAGTTGGTATGGATTAAGTTATGTAGTCATCCAATGGTTTAATAATCCTTTAGCAAAATTTGATTTGCTTGAAGGATTGTGTTATATTTATATATATGTGTCTTGATTTAAAAGGGTGATTTAGTTTTGAAATTTTCTACAAAATTGAACTTGTTAAGAGAATTAGGTATTTAATTTAGTTATCATAATTTATGAAATTTCAAGTCTCTTGAAGGATTTTTGTGAATGTGACCAATGTATATATAAATTAATAATAATGATGAATAAAAAAAATATATATATATATATATGTATATGTAATCAGGTAGCAGCTGATCTGCCTCATTGAAATGCCGACCCCGAAACGTTAGTTGTTTTCCGTTACGTTAAAAGCTCGTTAAACGCTTAAAATAATTAAAAATAGTAAATGGATGTTAGTAATTACGAAATTTGGTACCCAAGGTAATTGTCGCGTTCCGAACGCATTGGTGAAGTCGGAATTTTCATTTGAATTTTTTAACCTGTCCGAACTGGCCCTCAAAGTTTCTGGTCAGAATGCGAAATTTGGAACCTATGGGAATTCGATGTACACAATTAAAAATTATCACGTCTTAGTGATATTTTAGCGTATGGAGTGGATTAAATGTGTAAACACGTCCTAATACGTGATCATTTTGTGTGTGTGTTATTTAGGACCTCGATTCATAAGAGGGCGAAATTTCTGTCGTGCTTGAATATTGTTGTTTGCAGCGCTTAAAGGTACACGCTTAGAGCATACTGTTTATATGGTTGTGCAAGTAGTGTTGTTTCATTTCTAATCGAGGCATTGTAAATCACATAAGGATTAGACACCTCAAATAATATGAAATAGTTAATTGGAAATTGAGAATTTATGTGTTTGTCACCCAAAGGGGTTGACGTTTGGTTATGTTACCCAAAGGGGTTAACGATTGGTTTGGATTATTATAATTATTGTTCCCATGGCAGTTTTGGATCATTACGGTCACCATGGGGGTATGCATACTTTAGCCTTTGGCGACCCGAACAGAACGGGCAACGTCTTAGGTCGGTGGTTGCCTTGGGATTAGCTCTCCCAAGTGTATTCCTCCAAAAACATTTGAATTTGTACTTGAACGACCCGAACGGGACGGGCAACGTTACAAGTTGGAATTATCTAATAATGAATGGTTTATACTTGAACGACCCGAACAGGACGGGCAACGTTACAAGTTGGGATTAATTAATAATAATTGCATTAGAGCCTATGCATGCTAGGATAAACATATTGCTTGTATTCAACCTGTTTGATATTTGTATGAAGTCTCTGACGTGTATTGGTTTGTTTCTTTGGAACCTACTGTGTGTTGTCATATGACGACTAGTAGGTTGATTGCAGGTGGGGTCTGGAGTGAGGTCTCGACTTAGAACCCGTAATCATCAAGACCATGCTGTTATCTTTTTGTAATAGATTATGAATAGAAAGAAACTCTGTACTTGAGTAACAGGAGATAGTGTAGTTTTCTTTTCGCTTCCGCTTATATCAAATAGTTTGTTTAGAGACCTTTAGGCTCTCGAGTTGCACGTAAGAGATTCCGCCGACTTATTATCTTTCACACTGGTACTACTTTCTGTTTTATCTATATTTCTTTATCGACGGAACGTTGACGGTCCTAGAGGAAAGTCTTCTCCGGAGTCCAAAGAGTGAACCGGAATTTGTATTATCATATGGATTTCCGGGTCACTTAAACCGGACCGTTACATTATTATTATTATTATTATTATTATTATTATTATTATTATTATTATTATTATTATTGTTATTGTTATTGTTATTGTTATATT
This sequence comes from Amaranthus tricolor, assembly GCF_026212465.1. Taxonomy (NCBI): domain Eukaryota; kingdom Viridiplantae; phylum Streptophyta; class Magnoliopsida; order Caryophyllales; family Amaranthaceae; genus Amaranthus; species Amaranthus tricolor. The sequence continues at coordinate 29,780,758 of NC_080047.1, forward strand.
TATTGTTATTGTTATTGTTATTGTTATTGTTATTGTTATTATTATTATTATTATTATTATTATTATTATTATTATTATTATTATTATTGATGTTATTATATTGTTTTATTATTATTGGTTTTATTTTTTTTAAAATGTTATTATTATTATTATTAGTGTTGTTTTTTATTTTATTTTTTAAAATATAATAATAATAATAATAATAATAATAATAATAATAATAATAATAATAATAATACTAATACTAATTATTATTATTACTATTATTATTATTATTATTATTATTATTATTATTATTATTATTATTATTATTATTATTATTATTATTATTATTATTATTATTATTATTATTATTATTACTATTATTATAAAATTTTTATTTTTCTTTTAAATATTGTTTTGTTATTATTGTTATGATTATTATTATTGTTTTTGTTATTATTGTTATGATTATTATTATTATTGTTATTATTATTATTATTATTATTATTATTATTATTATTATTATTATTATTATTATTATTATTATTATTATTATTATTATTTAATACTCTTTCCGTTCTTTTTTTATCTTGCATATAACTATAACGGGTAAATTCAAAAGTTCTTCCACTTTAGAATATTTTCTATTTTTAGAAAGTTTTTATCCCACTTTTATCTCTTAAAACCCCCATTTTCATTTAATCTACCACTTTTCTTTTATTTATAGTTGTTTTTCTCTTTCATACTTTCAATATAATTATTACTTCACACTACTATTTAATTAAAATAATATCCACTACAACCTTATACTTCCAATACAATTATTCTTTCACACTACTATTTAATTAAAATAATACCCACTAGAATCCAAAGATTTTATCTTGCCTAATATGTGTTAAAAACGAAAAGTGGAATATCAAAAAAGAACTGAGGGAGTATTATTATTGTTAATTTAGAAAATTAATTAAAATAAGAATAATAATATAATTAATATTTTTGTTGTTACATTATATTTGTTGATAATGATTAGTTAAATATTGTTGTTGTTAAATTATATTTGTTGATAATGTGTATTTTAATATGTTAATTAATTATTGTCTTTTGTTCGTGTGGTTAATTTAACGTCACGTTTGATTATTTTAATTATATTTAATAGTTAAATAAATTATCAAAATTACAAATTTGCCCCTGGACTTAAAATTACTTCTATATACTCCAACCTCACTAAATAACACCATTATCACTCTTAAAACATTAAATTACAACATAAAATTCGTGGATCAAAAGCTAAGAAATTCAAACCGCAAACAAATAATTGAGGTAATTTTCATTCGAATTTAATTAATTGTAAAAAAAAATAAAAAAATAAAAAATAGTGCAACTGAGCCGCGGCCGAGTCGCGGGTTTTGTGCGACTGACACGCACTATTTTTTTTTAATTTTAAATAATATATATAATATTATTTTTATATTTATTTTTATAATTATTGTTAGTATTATTATTATTTTTGTTATTATTATTAGTAATATTATTATTATTATTATTATGATTATTATTATTATTGTTATTATTGTTGATGTTATTATTTGTTTTATTATTAATTGTTTTCTTTTTTCTTTAAATGTTATTATTATTATTATTAGTATTGTTTTTTAATTTATTTTTTTAATAATAATAATAATAATAATAATATATTATTATTATTATTATTATTATTATTATTATTATTATTTAATATTATTATTGTTAAATTAGAAAATAAATTAAAATAAAAATAATAATATAATTAATGTTTTTGTTGTTAAATTATATTTGTTGATAATGATTAGTTAAATATTGTTGTTGTTAAATTATATTTGTTGATAATGTGTAGTTTAATACGTTAATTAATTATTGTCTTTTGTTCGTGTGGTTAATTTAACGTAACGTTTGATTATTTTTATTTATTAATAATTTTTAACTAAATTATCAAAATTATTATTATTATTATTATTATTATTATTATTATTATTATTATTATTATTATTATTATTATTATTATTATTGTTGTTGTTGTTGTTGTTGTTGTTGTTGTTGTTATTATTATTATTGTTATTGTTATTGTTATTGTTATTGTTATTGTTATTGTTATTATTATTGTTATTGTTATTGTTATTTTTATTGTTATTCTTATTGTTATTATTATTATTATTATTATTATTATTATTATTATTATTATTATTATTATTATTATTATTATTATTATTATTATTATTATTATTTTTATATTTTTAAACTTTGATCTGTTCTGTTTGTTTTATTTAATGTTTATTTTAATACGTTTATGATATTGATTTTGTTATTATTTTGATTATGTTTTTGAGCTGTTTTTAATCCAAAAATCATGATCTGGTTTTAGTCCTTCACCAGATCTGGTTTGATTTATGATATTGTTGCATGTTCTTATTTCGATTTATTTAATGTTGGATCTGATCTCTTTTTATTTTTCTCATGTTTATTTTAATTTGATTATGATTTTGATTATGGTATTTTTTTTGATTTTGTTTTTGGTTTGTTTTAAATTACGAAAAGGATGATGTGGTTCTAGTAGTTGATGAGATCTGTTTTGATTAATGATTCTCTTGCATGTTCTTATTTTGATATTTTTAAACTTTGATCTGCTCTGTTTTTTTCATTTAATGTTTATTTTAATACGTTTATGATATTGATTTTGTTATTTTTTTGATTATGTTTTTGAGCTGTTTTTAATCCCAAAATCATGACCTGGTTTTAGTCCTTCACCAGATCTGGTTTGATTTATGATATTGTTGCATGTTCTTATTTCGATTTATTTAATGTTGGATCTGATCTCTTTTTTTTCTCATGTTTATTTTAATTTGATTATGATTTTGATTATGGTATTTTTTTTGATTTTGTTTTTGGTTTGTTTTAAATTACGAAAAGGATGATGTGGTTTTAGTAGTTGATGAGATCTGTTTTGATTAATGATTCTCTTGCATGTTCTTATTTTGATATTTTTAAACTTTGATCTGCTCTGTTTTTTTTATTTAATGTTTATTTTAATACGTTTATGATATTGATTTTGTTATTTTTTTGATTATGTTTTTGAACTGTTTTTAATCCCAAAATCATGATCTGGTTTTAGTCCTTCACCAGATCTGGTTTGATTTATGATATTGTTGCATGTTCTTATTTCGATTTATTTAATGTTGGATCTGATCTCCTTTTTTTTTTCTCATGTTTATTTTAATTTGATTATGATTTTGATTATGGTAATTTTTTTGATTTTGTTTTTGGTTTGTTTTAAATTACGAAAAAGATGATCTGGTTCTAGTAGTTAATGAGATCTGTTTTGATTAATGATTCTCTTGCATGTTCTTATTTTGATATTTTTAAACTTTGATCTGCTCTGTTTTTTTTATTTAATGTTTATTTTAATACGTTTATGATATTGATTTTGTTATTTTTTTGATTATGTTTTTGAGCTGTTTTTAATCCCAAAATCATGATCTGGTTTTAGTCCTTCACCAGATCTGGTTTGATTTATGATATTGTTGCATGTTCTTATTTCGATTTATTTAATGTTGGATATAATCTGTTTTTTTTCTCATGTTTATTTTAATTTTATTACGATTTTTATTATGGTATTTTTTTGATTTTTTTTTGGGTTTGTTTTAAATTACGAAAAGGATGATCTGGTTCTAGTAGTTGATGAGATCTGTTTTGATTAATGATTCTCTTGCATGTTCTTATTTTGATATTTTTAAACTTTGATCTGCTTTGTTATTTTTATTTAATGTTTATTTTAATATGTTTATGATATTGATTTTATTATTTTTTTGATTATGTTTTTGAGCTGTTTTTAATCCAAAAATCATAATCTGATTTTAGTCTTTCACCAGATTTGGTTTGATTTATGATATTGTTGCATGTTCTTATTTCGATTTATTTAATGTTGGATCTGATCTTTTTTTTTTCTGATGTTTATTTTAATTTGATTATGATTTTGATTAAGTTATTTTTTTTATTTTGTTTTTGGTTTGTTTTAAATTACGAAAAGGATGATCTGGTTCTAGTAGTTGATGAGATCTGTTTTGATTAATGATTCTCATCGATGTTCTTATTCTGATTTTTTTAATCTTTGATCTAATCTGTTTTTTTTAATGTCTATTACTAATGATAAGATTTTTATTATGTGTACTTCCTCTGTTATGTTTTTGTTGCTACATAAGATTATTAAGGAGATGGACACAAAGGAAAAATCTTGCGACTCATTAACTGAATCCCAAAGAGAATGTATGAAATATGATAATACCTTTAGTTCGTGGTATGATCATTATTATTTGAAATGTTGGGAATTAAATTGTATTGATGATCCTGATCAAGAACCCCCAACTTGGTACTACGGTTTACCAGATGAGGAGGATTATGCATTAATTGATAAGGTGGAACCTAAGCCAAAGCGGCCACGCAAGACGACAATTCGTGGTCTTAACTCATGAGCATTCTAACTTATTTAATTATTATTGATGATGTTTATATTTATTGAAAATGTTTTTTTTGTTAATATCTCAATGATGATTGTTATTTGCTTGATGAAATGTGTACATAGTAGTGTGTTTCATTGCCACCTTAGATTATTGGACATGAGCAGGAGATATTAACACATGGTTAATGTGTTTTGTCTCATTGCCGTTTCAAGCACTAAGATGAGGCTGAAATACCTACATTTGCACAATTTCAAATGATGTTAATCGTTAAATTTGAGAGTTAAATAAACGTACACAAGTGAAAATTGGAATGATGAATGATGTTTAACTTGCTTAGTTTTTTTTTTGTGACATAACTACCTCAATGACTAAATGGAGGGGTGTGCATAATTGTATAGTTACAAAATGTTGTCATAAATATTGTTTCCTTTACAAAATGTCTACATATTGATAATTAATTTCAATCATCTTGCGGAAGATCATTGAGATTAATTATACCATGAGATAAAAATTGGCGTGCTGCATTTATTAGTTCTTGCGGAATTTCTAATTGCCTGGGCAACATACCCAGCCTGTCCAGTCTCTGTTTTCCAATGTGTGGATTCTTATAGTTATTACCGCCTTTAGCTTTTAGTACCTCTATCATGCATAGTTGATATTGTATCCAAGTGTAGTTTAAAAGCTTTGGTTCAAAAGTGTCGTACGCATCATTGACCGCCTTTATCAGATCATTGAGGTCTTTGGGAAATGACTTGAATTGAATTGATTGCAGAGTACTAAACAATCCTAAGTCCAAGATGTTCATATATGGACTAGAGGCCGGTTGACAAACTAGTCTAATGTTAAATCAGTCTTTCTTGGCTTCTTCATTGAATGCATGATCATTTATTAAAATATGCGGCTTGGCGTTATCTTGTTGAATCCAAATATCTTTCACCCCATTTGCTGACCATTTTGATCTTATTGCTGGTAGGACTTCAGTGATTAGTTTGTCTCGTAGAACGTCACGTGTAATTCTTGTTATTGCTTAATTGTGATGTACCCGCTGGTCTATTTTCTGACCTCCTCATTGCATAATAAGTCTCTGTAAACGGAAAAATTCCTATTTTCCCATCCCACAACACTTCACCAGCTGAATTAATGTGAGGTCTTGCAACAGCTGCTATAAACATCACTTTGCCTATGAAATTTTTATTTTGCACACATCTATATGGTTCCTCCTCTTCCCAAGGGAATAAATAATACCTCTGTGTTGCCCTACTCATTAGAACCATTTTTCATCTATGTGCACGACATTATACATAAGTCCGAATTTTGGTATATTATCTATAGTGGGTGGTATTATTTGGGATAAAATGAAGTTGATTCTTCTCATTTTGTGGTCATGAGAAAGTTTTGGTTTAATTGAATTTGTGTGTGCTCTAATATTACCGGATTTCATCATTCTATAAACTTGTGAATGACCAATGCCTAATGCAGTGGCCATTGTTCTAATTGTGGTCCTCTTTTCAATTGGTACAACATTAAGCAAATTCATGTCAAACACTCTTGGTTTCCTACCAACTCTTCCCCTTTTTCTACTATTAACATCAATTACAATGCCATTTTGCATTGATGTTTTGGCTGATTCCCACAACCTTGCTATTGTCCACCTAGATGTGTTATGTTGCAATGCAATTGTTTTAATTGTACCCCGTGGCAAACGTCTATCTGGTTCTTTAGACAAAGTAGTTAACTGTTGTACAATTAACTTTCTGGTCTGAACTGGTAGTTCCCTCTTACTACCTACTGGTTGCTGTCTTAATGTTTGCTGTTGGTTCGGTTCAGTTTCTGTTTCCTCCTGATTAATGATTGAATATGGCTTATGGGTTCCTCTAAACTCAAACTGACATCTATGTTTCCATAATTCTCACTTGTGTACTCATCATAAATGTCATATTCAGAATCTATATTAAGATTTTCAAAGTAAGAAATAAATACCTCAATATCAGGATTAATGAATTCCTCTTCTTGAATTTGAACCTCAGCCATTTGCTATTTTCGATTGCTTGTTGTTGGTTTTGTAGAATTGATGAAAGAAATAGGATTGGATCCAAATTCTTATGAACAATTTAAAAGGGAAGGACAGCAAATGAAGAAATTGAAATGAAGAAGTGTTGATCTGGTTTCATACACAGTTTGATCTATTTATAGACAGATCAAATGTGTTGAAAAATTAATGTTGACTTTTGTGTAAAAATTTTTACTTTTGCTGAAAATTTGTAATATTGGAGGGAATTCTAATATTTGAGTGGGAAAATCTTTTTTTGGGGGGAAATGAAACTGAAATCTAACTTAATCTGAAATTATGTTTCTTATCTAAAATTTTTTTCCTTTTTCTTTTAAAATTAACAAAAATAAAATATTAATATCCTATAAAGTGAACAGTAACCTACATTGTAGGTGATCAAAATCCTTAATATTTGTGCCCATGCAAATGTAGCATGTAATACAGAACAAAGGAAGTATGTGTGAAAGAACTGAGGGAGTATTATTATTATTGTTAATTTAGAAAATTAATTAAAATAATAATAATAATAATAATATAATTAATATTTTTGTTGTTAAATTATATTTGTTGATAATGATTACTTAAATATTGTTGTTGTTAAATTATATTT
>NC_080047.1:29792889-29800389 GCF_026212465.1 Amaranthus tricolor
TTGTGGAAAGGTGGCAGCCTGATACCAACACCTTCCACATGCCGTGGGGGGAGATGACCATAATGTTGCACGACGTGCAACGCATCTTAGAATTTGGCATTGACGGTTCACTCCCCGTTGAACCGTCTGAATGTGAGTGGCAGCTTGGCTCGGGCGGTCTATTTGGGGAGCCATTGTCGGAGCTGCGTGCGAAGGGGCACTTCACCAGCGGCAGCAATAACGTTGGTGCACTATTGCAGCTATGCCACCATTCTCAGTCCATGGAGACTAAGCCTACTGCATACTACATGGCTATAGTGGGTTTGACGCTACTCGTGGATAAGACTAGAGTCGGGATGCGGCCTCACCCTGTTGTTGCTGTCACTGCTGATCAGCATGACATTGCTTGGGGTGCATTGACGCTTGCTCACATGTATCGCCAACTTGGTATGGCGACAAGGATTGGGTGAAAGACTATTGCTGGTTGTCTGACACTATTGCAGACATGGATATACGAGTACTTCCCAGCCTTCTGCCCCCATCCGCGTCAAGCTGACATGCCGAACAAGACTAGGGCTGAGATGTGGTCGCTGTAGAAGCCAATCCGTGAGCTGAGCAGATTGAGAGACTGCAGGAGCATACTGGACACCATGACAGAGACACAGGTTTTGTACATGACGTCACACAGCGTTATACTAAATATTTTAATTTTATGTGATGCTGTTTATGTTTATTTTCTTTGTAAGCAGGTGGAGTGGACGCCGTACATGAGTTATGGTAAGAATTTATTAAACGAGCACCCACGCACCGCCTATATAGGTGGTATCACCTGTTTTGATATCGTGGAGGTCTACTTGCTTGAGAGGACAGTCAGACAGCTCGGGTTTGCACAGGCCATTCCCCCCTCCGCTGAGACCTATCCAAGCTGTCCGACCGGCACAGGGCTCCTACTCAGTGACATTCGTTCAGCCGTCCATGTACACGGAGATGTGGAGTAGGTTCCACTATTGTGCCCGCTAGTTGAGCAGGCATTGCGTAGGGCATCGGTTCCATCAGAGGCTGCCCCTGAGTACATTGATTGGTTTAGGGTGTCTTCCCACTCGTTTCTCATCCCAAGTGAAGGACCTGCTGCTGCGTTCGGTGTTGCGGACAACAGAGTCGAATATGTTTGTGTTTATGTTTATTAATTACATTTTTATGTGTCATTACCGAAGTTCACTGTCTAATTTTTTGACAATGTTATTTTTTTTTGTTTTTATAGCTTGCAGCTGAATTTCCAAGTAGACTCGCCCCACTGCTGAGGATGCCATCTATTGTGCAAATGACTCCTCGGGAAAGACATATATGTTGCTGATATGTATATGGATGAACTTAGAGAGTTGTTTTAGGAGTGACAGGCATTTAGAGGGAACAACCCTTAATAGACATTTATGGAATTTGTATTAATGAACAGTTTTTTTTTAAAGTTTGTTGATGAAAAATTGATATTATTACGTGTTGCGTAAGATTCATTTACATATTTATTGACTAACTTAATTATAGAATGAATAATATGAATATAATTACTACAATGAATACAATTAATAAAAGGGATATTATCAATGGTACCCCTGTATTATAGCAAAATATCAATGGTACCCACGTTAATTCCAATGGTACCTCCCAACTATATGCTAATTACAACCGTGACACTATTTTACTTTTTTTCATTAAATGCCCGTTAAATCTCGAATTTGACCTAACCATTGTTAGTTTCTTCTTCTTCCCTTTTCCCACATCTCTTCCTGCTCTCCTTCCATGGGTGCTTCATCTCAAGCCCAACAATGAGAATGGCAAGATTACTCAATTTACCAATCCAAAATGGTATAACTCCACTCAATTTACCACTCAATTTGAAGAATGTTATCACAAATTGCTATGGCTACCGTGCAATCATAATGTCACACGAATTTGGAAATAATAGTGTTATTCAAAAACTAGGAAATAACTCTGAGCTTAAAATGATGGTTACTAGGAAATGACCTCTATAGCAAGCATCAAACATTAAGCAATCTTGCACCAAGTTACACCAACTTAAGAGTTCACAAATAAAAAAGGAGTCTGTTTCAAGAAATTACTGTTTCAATTTTTAAATCCATATTTTACATGTTAGAAATTCTTTGTAACTTAATCCCCTTTAAAGCTAAGTGGGTTAACTTCTCACAACCTTGAGAGAACACTCATGGAAGAACTTGTTGTCCAGATAAATGATTTAAAGAAACATCCAAAGTTTTGAGAGAAAGCCCAAAATGAAAGATTCAAACTTGATAATGAAGAACAAGAAGAAAACTTTGACAAATCAAGGAGAGACCCAAAAATGGAATTTTGAGAGAGGTCAAGTTTATGTGGGTAAAGTTTCATTAAACTAAATTTACAGTTTTACTAGTGGGTTTCAGTGGGTTAGGGTTTCATAGTTAGCCATTAATGAGAAAGCTCAAAGCTTGATTAATGAAGAAAAAACAGAGGAAGATAGAGAAAGAAGAAAGTGGTAAAAGATTGGAGTAAGGAAGAAGAGAAGAGTATATATTAAGAGGGGGCATTAAGAAGGGAGACTTAGGAAGGAGTGGAGGAAACAACTGGTACTTTCTGCATATTCGGGTTTATCATTGTCGGGAAGCAGCCATGGAAGGAGAGCAGGAAGAGGAGTGGGGAAAGGGAAGAAGAAGAAACTAACCATGGTTAGGTCAAATTCGAGATTTAACGGGCATTTAACGGAAAAAAGTAAAATAGTGTCACGGTTGTAATTAGCATATAGTTAGGGGGTACCATTGGAGTTAACATGGGTACCATTGATATTTTGCTATAATACAGAGGTACCATTGATAATATCCCTTAATAAAATGATAACAACAAGTATAATCAGTACAATAAACACTAAGGAGTATCTAAATTGACCGCGTCTTCGGCGGTGTTATTTTGTTGTCGTTGTATGCCGCACAGTCTATTCCAAAGTAATTTCCTGTTGCGATACTGTATCTCTAAGTCTTTACATGAATTGTTAGCTGTTGATCTTCAATTTTGCTGCACTGGCGACAGTGGAGATGAATCATCGTTCATTAAAAGCTGAACATATTGATTCCTATTAACCCAAAGAATATGTATAAGTTTGTTTACGCCACACGTTCCCCCTGTTCTCCTTAACGGAAGCACTAAACAGTTATACATTGAATGACCATCTGCAGAGCCATAATACGCAATTTCTATGTTCAGAAAGGTTGCGGCGGAATATAATGCTGTCATTTCCATCCAGTGACTGTACGGAGCAAGTCCTTTGTTGTGGGCACCAATTCTGTATATAGCTTCCTCAACCAGATCATCTGATAGATACACGCGTGCATATTGCTCTCTATGCGTTTCCATTTCCAAACTCATTGCACGTCGTAAAATGCCCCCTAACTCTGTGGCGGCAATGGCTCTAAAACCACAATTACCGTCACCGATGACATCAATCCAGTCAAACAGATATGGCGGAAGAATAAACGAAATGTTATCTGGCCAAAGAAAAAGTGAAAAATTACGTCCTGCTGAACCATCTGAAATAATAAAAGTATATTAATATCATTCATTTGACCTAGAACATACAAGAGTATACGCAAACAAATAAGGGTACCTGATAAGTTGAAACTAAAGTTAATTCCAGCTGACGATTGGTGCGACCGACTGCTAGATTTACCAGTAAATCTCCCGCGTGATGAAGATCTGGATCCGCAACCCCTTAAGGACGAGCTGTTGTACTCAAACGCACTTTTGTTTCTCCTCAGGTATATCTGCTCCATCAGGGTGTAGTTCTTGTTCAAGTACCTGAGACACGCGCCATGCAACTGAGGGGTCGACTTTTAAAACTTCATGCACCAACGATTCAAAGTACTCCTTATCATCGGCGTTTGCGTGTCGTACTTCTTCGTTGGCGTCTTCTTCTGGCTCTAACTACTTTTACGTTTTCCAAAACGGATGTATATCGTCCAAGTAGAAAGCACCATTAGACCTGATTGACAAGTAACAGTAACACGCGCATGGTAATCCGTGGGTTTTTTGAATGACACAGCCGCATTTTTCTAAAAGACAACTACCCAAGTTTAACATCCAGTTGTGCTCCATCATCAATTGTTCAAAAGCAAATATGGAAACATGACGATACAACGGTCTGAGAAAATTAAGTCGCGACGTCCTTCAAATGGAATTCGTAGATTCCTCCAAAGCTTGCCTTATCCTTAACTGTTGATTCGTTATTTGTGCGTGTGCCCTTTTAAATAGTGTATCAAATGAGCTATTACCGTTACCCAAGTAGTACTTGAAGGAAGAGTGTTGCCTTTCAACTCTACTGGTAGTCTGGTTACCCAAGTGCAAACAATCATTCGTCCACGCACGCACAAATTTCTCCTTGTGAGGAATCCATGTTCCAGCCAAGTATCGCAGGACCCTCCTGTTCCTAATCGACCAAGAAGACACAATCCCTTCCCATCGGTTTTCAAATTCAGGGATCGTCACACTGTTAATTAAGGGGTTCCATTTTGTTTGCCTGAATATCTGCCCCTATTGATTTTTCTTCCCGCCGCACAATTTATCGATCATGTTCTCCACATCATTACATATATGTCATACGCATAATAAATGCCGTACATCTGCATTAAACATAAATTTAAAGATAAGTGAGACATATATACACTGAATGACAATAATTAATAATAAAAACATGTTCACCTGAAAATACAACACTAATAGCTACAGACAAACGCTTATCCCGATCCGTTACGATTACGTCGGGCGTCTGGACTCTGCCATAAATATCCCTCAACCTCTCCAACACCCAAGAATAAGACACAGACGCCTCATCTCGCATCAAACAGAACGCAATCAAGAAGTTATGATTCGTTGGCGTCATTCCAATGATTTCGCATAGGGGCCACTTTTGCTTATTCGTTTTGTACGTTGTGTCTATCAACACAACATGGGGCCACGAACGTATCATCTGGATAGATGTTGGATTCGCAATCAATAATCTACTCAACTACCCCTCACTATCCAAGTCGTCCAGACTACATAATTGTGCTCCGTGGCCATATAAACAGTGTTGAAGAGGAGTTCTACCTTTCATCTCTTCTCTCCTTATTGATTGTCTTACATTGTAAATTTGATTCATACTAGCAAAAAAAACCAGGAAATTTCTTTTAATTAAAGTCATTATAAACACTGGTTGCATGCTAGTTGCATTGAGATTTCGTATTTGCTGCCTAATATCGACAGTCATTCTATTTACTCTTATTTGACCATCTCTGTACATGAAGAACGGGTGGTTATGTCTTCCTTTTTCACCAGAAAACACTCTAACCGTCCAAGGTCTTATTTGACCGTGGTTATGTCTCATCAGCCCATGCATGTAAATCATCTACAGAATCAAACTCTCTATCGGTAACAAATCTATCAGAATAATCTACATCATTCCCTAAGTTTTCAAAGTCCTGCAAATAATAAGGGTGTTATTATAATAACATTATCGTAATATAATAATATATTAAAGTATATGAGTAAATAAAATCATTTACTTTAATATTTAATAAATAATAGTAACTTCAAATTAAGAAGAAATAATTTTTGAAAAAAATAGTTAAACATTTAAATAAATTAATCCCTTCAATTTAAATTTAATTTTTATAATAACATTATCATAATATAATAATACATAAAAATAAAATAATATAATAAAACATTTATGAAATAAAAATAACTTAAAAAATAATTTAATTAAACAAACTAATAATTCAAAATTCAGAAAAAAAAAATATATTATATCAGTCGCACAAAAAGTGCGACTCAGCCTAGGTGCAGTCGCACTTTTTGTGCGATTGGTACTATTAATATTTGATTTTTATTTTTTTAAATTTTAAACACAATATTACACTAATTATGAAAATAACATTATCATAATATAATAAATTAAAATAAATTAATTTAACAGTTGCTAAGCAATGGACACATTCAATCAACTTAACAATTACGTCTGTAACAAATGCATTGCTTTACAAAAGTAAAAAAATTAGTATTAACTAACAGGATTCAAAAGCTACTTACGATCTCCAGAGACTTAAGAGCATCAGCCATTGCAGCAATGCTCATCTTCTGAAACCTCTTCAGAGATTTGTTCAAGTTCGCTTTCTAAACAAAGAAAGAACAAACATGAGACTTTTCACCATCAAATGTTAAAAAGTTGACAAATATCTAGGAATTGCACAATATAAACATCACCAGGAAGAACATTTTTCTCTGAAACTTCATATGCTGATTAAATTCAATTTTACCATCTATCATTTATTCAATTATTATGATCAAATTTATAAGAATTGCACAATAAGAATTCAACCTTTACATTTTCTACTTGTTTGATCAAATTTATAACTCGTGAGTTTCAATTATTATGATTTATATTTACATAATTAAAAATCTATTTTTCAGGGATTATTCTTTTATTACTAATCTACTGATTGGATTCAGCACGAAAACTACAATGCAAAACAATGTTGTCTTAGCAAAATATATATATATATATATCACAGCGTGAATTCCATTCAATATAAAACAATGAAAACATACATTTACTGATTAATCCAAGCATAAATATCAACAGATTCATCAAACAAACTCCAGACGATTGAATAAATAAATGAAAAAAAGTAGAAACACATTTAGCGATTCATACAGTAGAAAGAGAAGCGAGAGCATCGGCCATGGCAGCATTGGTGAGATTAGCAGGAATATTGTTCTTCTTGCACAAAGATTGAAGGTCACGTCTCTTCAAAGTAGTGAAATCCATTGACTTGTTCTTCAACGCCAAAAATTGAAGATGAAGAGATAGAAAATAGATGTAGTGTAAATCCATTGACTTCTTGCATAATTATTACTATTATTATTATTATTATTATTATTATTGTTATTGTTATTGTTATTGTTATTATATTTATTACTATTATTATGCTTATTATTTTTATTATTATTATTATTATTATTATTATTATTATTATTATTATTGTTATAATAATAATAATTATTATTATTTTTTTTTTTTTGAGAAATAAGATTTTATTTTCATCAAGAAACTAACCAGTTACAAAGAACATGGAACAAAATGATGCAAATCCATCATGAGCATAAACTATTATTATTATTATTATTATTATTATTATTATTATTATTATTATTATTATTATTGTTGATGTTATTATTTGTTTTATTATTATTGGTTTTATTTTTTGTAAAATGTTATTATTATTATTATTAGTATTGTTTTTTAATTTATATTTTATATTATTATTATTATTATTATTATTATTATTATTATTATTATTATTATTATTATTATTATTATTGTTATTATTATTATTGTTATTATTATTATCAAATTTTTTTTTCTTTTAAATATTATTTGTATTATTTTAATTATTGATATTATTGTTATTATTGTTATTGTTAATAAAAAAAAAATTTTAA
>NC_080047.1:29802889-29817889 GCF_026212465.1 Amaranthus tricolor
CAATGCATACGCTTAGGAACAACCGAGTTCATTAGCTATTTATAAAAAATAAAATCTCTAAAAATAGAAAAATATTCCAATCCATTATTCCCTGTCAAAAGATCATGGGAATGATGTGGATTAAACTACCAAACGGTTATTTCCACAAGCCTTGAATAAATCAATCATACGTTTAAAACAACAGTAACCGCTGTTCCCTAATAATAACCGTTGTTCCCTTAGGCAGCAGTTTCTTCAGCAATAGTTCCTGTTCCCATAATAACGGCTGGAACTTTATGCTAAATATAGAAACGGTTGATCTTTACTAAAAATAGAAACGGTTAGGCTTTACTAAAAATAGAAACGGTTAACTATTACTATTCTTAGAAAACGGTTATCTATTACTACTTTTAGAAAACGGTTACCTATATACGAATTCCAGAATATTCCAAAGATAGCTGAGACTTAACTGCTGTTCCTATATTTAGTAAATCCAATTACTTACTAAGTATAGCGGATTATTTTTAGAAAACCACACGTAAAGAATTTTTAGAAAAACTTTTTGCCAATTAACTATATGCAACAAATTAATTTAAATACATTAACCAAAAAAAATAAAAATCAGAACTTATTAGTTAACGTAGGCTGACTTTAGTTTGGGAACAGTGCGCTGTCTCCAAAATCCAGTTTTGCTAGAACATCCAACCTGGGAATAGTAGACTTCCTGTCTCCATTTAACATCCCAAGTGATAAACTCTTCTAACATCTCTTGAATCATTTTGACACGTACATTCCCAAGAACAAAGCCATAGGTACTATCAACGATCATAACTATAATCGGATATCGACCTGCACACAATCTCTAAACACATATTTGCTTAAGTGTAGTCATCATCAAAACTCAAGAGGTCCAACAAATTCTCCCTTTTTGATGATGACAAACTTTTAAACAAACTTAAAACAAAATAGAGTAAACCTATGTTGAAGAGCATGTTAGAGATCAAAACAACTCTTCTTAACTTAGTAAATATAATTCACCAAGCATATCATGAATCAAATTACTCTAAACATAAACACAACAAAAACTCATACAATTTCAGCATAAAACATAAACAATGATGTAAAATTTTAAGTATGTAGATCAGAGCTTAAAAAAAATGTAGAGCTTAAAAACAGATACATCCAAAACAAGTTCAAAACAAGCATCATGTATAATCAGAAACCATCATGTGTAATCAGTATCAGAGCTTCAATGTATAATCAGTAATCAGAGCTCAGCAATGAATCAATGAATCATAACCTTAATCCTTATGCCCAACATAATAGATTTAATCAGAGCTAAACATATTTAAGCATTATTTAAGTTTGTGCCAAATATTCCCCCTTTTGAAATCATTCAAAAAGAATTTGAGCTATCAAACCACAGCACTAAGCATATAGTCATAGTCAAAGAGAGAATGAGGATGCACAAAGTAAAAAGCAGTAACAATGAATGCAAACAAGATCAGCTATGATTAATCTTCACAGATAGTTAGTAGCATAAAAGAAAACGCAGTTCATAGTATGAATTAGGACAAACAGTACCCCAGCTGGTACAAATCAAAAGCAAGAAAAGATTGTTTGATGATAGTGATGGTTGCAACAAATAAGAAAATATTATGAGTATCAGGAGAAATTAAGATGCAGGAGCTTCTTCATCTATATATTCTGTTTCCACCTCTACTGTGTCGAGCTTGGCACCCAAACGCGCTTCCATTTGGTCCATTTGAGCAGATAGTGAGGCTATAGAAACACGAATTTCATCTTTAAAAACAAGGAAGCTAGACTGCAATTCTGTGAGTTTTAGGAGAATGGAGGATAGAGGGGCTGTAGGAACTGTAGTGTCACCTAAACCTTGATTTGGTGATGTGTGTACTGGTGGTGGTGATGATGGTATAGGTGACTGTGGTGGTGAAGATGGTTGAATTGGTGATTGTGGTGGTGAAGATGGTTGTATTGACGACGGTGGTGGTGAAGAAAAATTATGGAATGACGGTGTGGCAGGTTTAGGTGAGGAAGGATGGCTTGGTTCAGCTGTTGTATATGAGGTTGAGTCATCATCAATAATAACAACAGGTTTCTTTCCTTTGGAAGCTAGCCTACGACTCTTTCTAGGGTTTGAACCAGGTAAAGAACTCTCCTCATCTTTCTCTTCTTCTTCCTCCACAGCATCCTCCACAGGTTCCTTCTCAACTTCCCCCTTACATGAATTTTCCTCCTGTTTTTCTTCAGAATGCCCCTCTGCCTTCTCAGTGGCAGAGGGAACAGGCTCCTGTTCCTCCTTATTTACTTCCTCCTCCTCAACTTTTTCTTCATTTTCTTCTTCATTGGTGTCCTCAAATTGTTGAAAAATATTCTCAAGAGTCCCATTTTCATTTAATCTTAGATGCAAGTTATTCAAACACTTAACACCTACTTTGTTGTTTGGACCCATGGGATAATTTGGACCATCAAGAGGAACTCCCAACTTCATAAATATCCATGTTAACAATCCACCATATCCTAACACATTACCCTTAAAAATACAATCATTCAAGTGACAAATCATCAAAGAGGGAAAATTAATCTTGATGTTATTAGCCATACAATATATTAACGTAGCATCCCTTAAACTAACCTCACTTCTTTTAGATGTGCGAGGCAAAATAAATCGTCTTGCTATATTGTATAACAACTTGTGCATAGGTGACAGCACATTGTGACTAACCTTTCCTCTTTTTTCTTTTATCCCAAAAAACTTCCAAACTACCTTCTCATTTATCCCAGAAAAATTGATTTTTGACCCAACAACGTATATATCAAATCTAGTGGAGGGAACGCCTAAACATCCTCCTAAAATCAAACTATTAAATTCAATTTTAATTCCCTTAACAACACTAGTACAAATGCCTTGGTCAAAAGAAAAGTTTGAAACAAACTCGCGCATCAAGTTGGGGTACATTGGGTTATAGCAGTGTTCTGCCATTAAAGATTCCCAAAATTGATTTTGCAAAATGGCGTGAAATTGAGGAAAGAAATTGGATTCATACCATTGTTTGTCTAGCCCGAAACCAACAATCATTTCTTTGGATATCTCCTCAGCACTTACTTGAACACCAACTTTTGCCCTTTTTGAAGATGATTTCTTTACTGTAGCATCTCCCTTCCTCTTTGAGCTTTCATGCACTTCAGAAACATCTGGGGTTTCCTATTGCGCTCTTGATGAGGACTCAGTTCTGGTAATGAGAGGTGTTGGATGGATGATTTGTAGAGGTTTGGGTTGCTTCATCTTTGGTGTTTGGTTCTTGGTTTTCATGGTGGTTTGAAGAATTAAGAAAAGGAAAAAGCAAGAATGGAATGATGAAATGCAATTGAAGGCGGTTTTGAAATGCAGTGAGTTGAAGACGGTTTTGAGAGTGAAATTGAAGATGTAATGATGGATTTGACGTGAGAGAATGGCTTTAATAAGTGTGAGGTTACGGTTATTTTTTTTTTATTTTTTTTATAATGAATTTGGTGCTTCATTGTCCTTATTTATGTATATGGACACAGAAAGTGAAATGGAAACAGACGAATTTAGTGAAGAACTATAATGATTTAACTCCCGTTATTTTAATGGAAATTGCTGGGTAAATATATATTAAATATTATAATTTTTTTTTTATGAAAATGAAAAATAAATGGAAATTTTATGCTACTATAGTCTGATCAAATTAAACAAGCAATCATATGAGCATTCACAATATATGCTTTCAAATAGTGCGTACCTGATCCTTTCGATAATCGAATTTTCAATCAAGTTTTTGTGGTTGATCGACCTTTTCAATTTTCATTCTGTCTTTAAGGATCACATATGTCACTCACTTCAATGCAGCTTGATCATGCCAAGTTCCAATCTCATTTTTTCATGTTGTTCCCTTGGAAGCGGTTTAGTCATGATATCTGCTATTTGCTCGTTGGTGTTTACATGCTTTAGAATAATATTTTTATTTTCAACATTATCCTTAAGAAAATGATGCCTAATGTGGATGTGTTTTACTCGTGAATGATGCACTGGATCTTTAGATATGCATATGGCACTGGTATTATCACAATAAATAGGAACGCATTCAAACTTAATACCAAAATCTCTTAGCTGCTGCTTTATCCAAAGCATTTGGGAACAGCAAGCTGCTGCTACTACGTATTCAGCTTCGGCAGTGGATAGTGCAACAGTGTTTTGTTTCTTGGAACTCCATGAAACTAAACATGAGCCAAGAAATTGTACCATACCTGATGTACTTTTTCTATTAACTAGATCACCTGCATAATCTGCATCACTGAAACCTTTCAAATCATAAACATCACTTTTAGGATAAAATAAGGACAAGTCGTCAGTTCCCTTCAAATATCTTAAAATACGTTTTACTGCAGTGAGATGTGATTCTTTAGGATTGGATTGAAATCTAGCACATAAACCAACACTGAAAGCAATATCGGGTCTACTAGCAGTTAGATATAATAAAGAGCCAATCATGCCTCTATACATAGTTTGATCAATATTTGTTCCATTTGGGTCTTCATCTAATCTAACATTTGTAGCCATAGGTGTGTTGTTGGTTTTAGCATTATTCAAGCCATATTTCTTGAGAAGTTCTTTTATATATTTTTGTTGGTGAATAAAGATACCATTAGCTATTTGTTTAATTTGTAACCCAAGGAAGAAGTTTAATTCCCCCATCATGCTCATTAGGTTAGCAAATTCTTTACACAACAGTTCATTGGCGGCTCCAAAGATAATATCATCAACATATATCTGAACAACTAAAATATCCG
Organism: Amaranthus tricolor; assembly: GCF_026212465.1. Classification (NCBI taxonomy): domain Eukaryota; kingdom Viridiplantae; phylum Streptophyta; class Magnoliopsida; order Caryophyllales; family Amaranthaceae; genus Amaranthus; species Amaranthus tricolor. The sequence continues at coordinate 29,807,702 of NC_080047.1, forward strand.
AACCTCTATTCTTAAAGAATAAGGTTTTGTCAATTTTGCCTCTTACAAAGTCATTTTAAATCAAAAACTTTGATAGTCTTTCATACCATTGCCTAGGAGCTTGTTTTAAGCCATAAAGAGCTTTATCAAGCTTGTAGACATGATCGAGACAGGAGGTATTTTCAAAGCCTGGAGGTTGTTCAACAAAAACTTCTTCATCAAGAAAACCATTTAAGAAAGCACATTTCACATCCATTTGATATAATTTAAAGTTCATGAATGCAGCAAAAGAAATTAAGATTCTTACAGCCTCTAACCTTGCTACCGGAGAGAATGTCTCGGTATAATCAATACCTTCTTGTTGATTGTATCCTTTGACCACGAGCCTTGCTTTGTTTCTAACAATTATTCCATGCTTATCTAGTTTATTCCCAAATACCCATTTCAAACCAATTACCTTTTTTTGTTTTAGTTTGGGTTCCAAGTGCCATACTTTATTTCTTTCAAATTCATTTAATTCGTCTTGCATGGCCACGATCCATTCGGAATCCTTTAGAGCTTCTTCATGATTCTTGGGCTCGAGTGATGATAGGAACGCAAAGTGTGCACAAAAGTTTCTCATTTGAGATCTAGTTTGTGTTCCTTTATTCAAATCACTTATAATCAAATCAAGAGGATGATAACTTTGATATTTCCAAGGTTTGGGCACAAATTCTCTTGTGGGAACAATAGCATGTTCTTGTTCATCAGCTTGATCAATATTCTGTTCAGCTACTGGATCGTTTTGCTCTTCTGTGGGAACAGCTGTATTGGGAACAGTCTGTTGGTTCTGAAGTACCGGCTGTTCCTGATCAAGATCGTTCCTTTCTGCCTCTTCTGGGATCAGCTGTTCACCTGCTGTTCCTTGATCTTGCATTTTCATTTCTTCTTCATCATTCTCTAGATTTGCAAGACCTATCTTAAAATTATTTGTATCCTGTTCACTTGACAAAAAGTTAGTTTCATCGAAAATTATGTGAACGGATTCTTCCACGCTCATTGTTCTTTTGTTATAAACTCTGTAAGCTTTACTATTTGATGAGTAGCCAAGAAATACTGCTTCATCACTTCTTTCATCAAACTTCCCTATATTTCGTTTTCCATTCACATGAAAAAAACATTTGCATCCAAACACACGAAAATAGGAAATATTTGGTTTAACTCATTGAAAGCTTCATCTTTACTAACTAAAAATAAAATCCAAGTAAATCTACTGTAATCATCAACAATAACAAACACATATCTTTTGCCACTACGGCTTTGTGTTCTCATAGGTCCACATAGATCCATATGTAATAATTCAAGTGGTTTAGTGGTGGTCACAATGTTCTTTGATTTAAAAGATGACCTCACTTGTTTTCCTTTGGCACAAGGATCACAAATTTCATCCTTAAGAAATTTTATAGCTGGTAATCCTCTAACTAGGTCTTTTGATCTTAGTGTATTAATCAATGTATAACTAGCATGACCTAGACGCCTATGCCAAAGAAGTGGGTCGTCTTCTATAACGCTTAGACACGTTAGACTGGTTTTGGGAACAGTGTCCAGGTTCACTACATAAGTGTTCCCTTTTCTGATTCCCTCAAGAACGATGTCTCCTGTGTCATTCCTAGAAATGATGCACTTTTCAGAATTAAAATTCACAGAGTTACCTTTATCGCAAAATTGAGAAATGCTGAGTAAGTTATGTTTCAAATTCTCGACTAAAAATACATTATCAATAGCATGGGAACATGACCTTCCAACTTTTCCTTTGGCGATTATCTCACCCTTCATATTGTCACCGAAGGTTACTGTTCCCCCATCATAGGCTTCAAGTGAGAGAAATTTAGATTTGTCACCCGTCATGTGCTTGGAACACCCACTGTCGAGATAACATGAGTTGTTCCCCCTCACTTGGACCTGAAAAAAATTAATGGTTAGTTACAGGAACCCAGACTTTCTTGGGTTCCTTGTTGATTTTGCAAGAATCATTTTTCTTATTCTGAATGTTATCGACGTAGTTTCTATTGGAGACAGTGTACTGTTCCTTTTTGGTGCACTGGTCCTTCAGATGAGCAGTTCCTCCACAGAAGGAACATAATCTGTCACTAGGAAGATCAACGTAAGCTTTCTTCTTCTTGTTACTCTTAAGATAATTTAGGCCTTTTGAATTTTTACTTTTAGCATCTTGAATCCATTTGGGAGTGATTTTGATTTTTCCTTTTTCTCTTGAGTTTAATTTAAGCTTATCATCATTAATACTGTAGGATTCTAGATTCAATTTTAAATTCTGAAAATTATTGCATAAATCTTTAGAGGATGCATCCTTCAATTCTTCATTTAAGCCTAATAATTTGTATTGTGATAACTCAATATTAAGAATAACATTTTTCTTTTTAATTCTCTCCATATTTTCCTTTAGAATTATGTTTTTGATCCAACAAACCGAATAATCTGTTTTGGACATCGTATCTAAAGGTGTTTATATAGAAGACATGGTCTTTGCTTACCTTGAGCTCCTTTTCTAATTGGAGACACTTAACACTGCAATTTTCAAGTTTGGCTTGTGTCTCCTTTAGCAACTCAATTAATTTATTTTTACTTAAATTGGATGGATGGATAGAAAATGAATTAGAAGTATTTACCTGCTTTTCCTTGCCTTCGTGCGTAGCCATGAGACATAGGTTAGCTGTCTCCTCTTCTTCGGGAACAATAGTTTCATTTTCACTTTCAGTTTCTCCCCATGCAGCAATCATGACCTTGCGAAAGTCGGTCTTGTTAAAGTTTTCTTTGTTCAAAGGTCTTCTTGAATCCCTTGTCTTTCCCTTGTTCAGTAACCGCTGTTCCCTTAGGTAGCAGTTTCTTCAGCAATAGGTCCTGTTCCCATAATAATGGCTGGAACTTTATGCTAAATATAGAAACGGTTGATCTTTACTAAAAATAGAAACAGTTAGGCTTTACTAAAAATAGAAACGGTTAACTATTACTATTCTTAGAAAACGGTTATCTATTACTACTTTTAGAAAATGATTACCTATATACGAATTCCAGAATATTCCAAAGATAGCTGAGACTTAACTGCTGTTCCTATATTTAGTAAATCCAATTACTTACTAAGTATAGCGGATTATTTTTAGAAAACCACACCTAAAGAATTTTTAGAAAATCTTTTTGCCAATTAACTATATGCAACAAATTAATTTAAATACATTAACCAAAAAAATAAAAATCAGAACTTATTAGTTAACGTAGGCTGACTTTAGTTTGGGAACAGTGCGCTATCTCCAAAATCCAGTTTTGCTAGAACATCCAACCTGGGAATAGTAGACTTCCTGTCTCCATTTAACATCCCAAGTGATAAACGCTTCTAACATCTCTTGAATCCTTTTGACACGTACATTCCCAAGAACAAAGCCATAGGTACTATCAACGATCATAACTATAATCGGATATCGACCTGCACACAATCTCTAAACACATATTTGCTTAAGTGTAGTCATCATCAAAACTCAAGAGGTCCAACGTTATTATTATTATTATTATTATTATTATTATTATTATTATTATTATTATTATTATTATTAATTTCAAATTCACTCATTAACACTCTTATCACTTCTAAAAGCTCAAATTCTGGACATAAAATTAATCGGAGCTAAAGCTTTGGAATCGAAGTCGTTAACAAAAAATCGAGGTAATTTCTAAACAAATTCACTAGGAATTTTTTTAAAAAAAATAATAAAAAATATCAATCGCACAAAAAGTGCGACTGGTATGAACAATAATTTTTTCTAAAAAAATTTTGAATAAATTTGTTTTGTTTAATTAATTTATATTTTTAGTTATTTTTATTTAATAAATGTTGTAATATATTATATTATAATAAAGTTTTTATAAGAAATATTTTTGAATTTATATACGGATTAAAAAAAAAAGAAAAAAAAATAAAACCAGTTGCAAAAAAGTGCGACTGTACCTAGGTACAATCGCAATTTTTGTGCAACTGGTTTGAATTTTTTTTTTCTTTTTTTAATTTCCAATGAATTTGTTTTGTTTAATTAATTTAATTTTTAAGTTATTATTGTTTAATAAATGTTGTAATTCATTGTATTATGATAATGTTGTTGTAGAGTTGATTTTTAATTTAAATTTGAGAAAAAGGAAAAAAAATTTTAATCCAGTCGCACAAAAAGTGTTTGTGCGACTAGATTTAAATTTTTTTCTTTTTTTTTTAATTTCGAATGATATTCTTTTTTTTAATTTTGAATGAATTTATTTATTTTGTTTAATCAATTTATTAAATTTCAGTTGTTTAAATATTTATGAATATAATAATTGTTGATTTGTTTGTAATTGTGAACTATTTTGGTTAGTTAATAATTTATATGATTGTAAGCATTTGTAGTAAATTAACTTAAATGTTTATCAAATTAATATTGATAGTGTAATAAAAATGAATATAATTTAATTTAGTTTTTTATTAATATTAATAAAATTATGAAAATTGTAGTAAATGGTTGGAAATCAAGGAAAAGGTAAAGGAGTTTTTAGAGGGTTATTGAGCGAGAATAGCTCTAGGCCGACTTCACTGAGAGGGGATCCTCATGAGAGAGGGGTTACGGGATCTACAAGACGATCAAGGCATGAACAAGCGGCCAGACATAGTCAGGCCCAACGTTCAACAACCCTAGACCATGTGCGCAGTCGCTTTCAGCGCCAGAGTAGCCTGCACAGTCATACGGTTGCATCAGGTGACGATGATACTGATTACGACGATTCTGTTAGTCAGGAAGAGTCTGTAGGTCATGATGAGTCTGCCGGTCTTCCTGTTGATTGAACGATCGTCAGAGGCCATGCCGGTCAGTTTAGGATTAGAGGGCATAGCGCGGCTGGCACTTCTGATCACGCAGGAGCAAGCCAGGCTGAGGATGCGGCTCCACGGGGGAGGAGCCGCTCACAGTCCACGGACATGGACTGGTTGATCACATCACCCCAGCTCGGGGGCCCTGTTGACACCAGTTTAATACCGAGTTACGGTGAGCACGTAGCAAAGGTTATATTTGAGGGATCGGAGCACACCCCTCCGATTTTGGAATGTCGTCCTAGGAAGAGGACGTAGGATGCAATCATCAGACTTCAGGACATGTCTGAAACTGTACGGGGTGTTACCTGCCACTCCTCTTGGTCGTCTGCCGTATATAATGCACCAGCACATTGACAGCGCTCTCATTACGGCATTTGTGGAAAGGTGGCAGCCTGATACCAACACCTTCCACATGCCGTGGGGGGAGATGACCATAATGTTACACGACGTGCAACGCATCTTAGGAATTGGCATTGACGGTTCACTCCCCGTTGAACCGTCTGATTGTGAGTGGCAGCTTGGCCTGGGCGGTCTATTTGGAGAGCCATTGTCGGAGTTGCGTGCGAAGGGGCACTTCACCAGCGGCACCATTAACGTTGGTGCACTGTTGCATCTATGCCACTGTTCTCAGTCCATGGAGACTCAGGCTACTGCATACTACGTGGCTATAGTGGGTTTCACGCTGCTCGTGGATAAGACTAGAGTCGGGATGCGGCCTCACCCTGTTGTTGTTGTCACTGCTGATCAGCATGACATTGCTTGGGGTGCATTGACGCTTGCTCACATGTATCGCCAACTGGGTATGGCGAAAAGGATTGGGTGCAAGACTATTGCTGGTTCTCTGACACTGTTGCAGACTTGGATATATGAGTACTTCCCAGCCTTCTGCCTCCATCCGCGTCAAGGTGACATGCCGAACAAGACTAGGGCAGAGATGTGGTCGCCGCAGAAGCCAATCCTTGAGCTGAGCAGATTGAGAGACTGCAGGACCATACTGGACGCCATGACAGAGACACAGGTTTTGTACATGACCTCACACAGCGTTATACTAAATATTTTAATTTTATGTGATGTTGTTTATGTTTATTTTCTTTGTAAGCAGGTGGAGTGGACGCCGTACATGAGTTATGGTAGGCATTTATTGAACGAGCAACCACGCACCGCCTATATAGGTGGTATCACCTGTTTTGATATCGTGGAGGTCTACTTGCCTGAGAGGACAGTCAGACAGCTCGGGTTTGCACAGGCCATTCCCCCCCTCCGCTGAGACCTACCCAAGCTGTGCGACCGGCACAGGGCTCCTACTAAGAGACATTCGCTCAGCCGTCCATGTTCATGGAGATGTGGAGTAGGTTCAACTATTGTGCCCGCGTAGTTGAGTAGGCATTGCGTCGGGCATTGGTTCCATCAGAGGTTGCCCCTGAGTACATTGACTGGTTTAGGGTGTCTTCCCACTCGTTTCTCATCCCAAGTGAAGGACCTGCTGCTGCGTTCGGTGTTGCGGACAACAGAGTCGAATATGTTAGTGTTTATGTTTATTAATTACATTTTTATGTGTCATTACCGAAGTTCACTGTCTAATTTTTTGACAATATTATTTTTTTGTTTTTACAGTTTGCAGCTGAATTTCCAAGTAAACTCGCCCCACTGCTGAGGATGCCATCTATTGTGCAAATGCCGCCTCGGGAAAGACATGCTGCTGATATGTATATGGATGAACTTAGAGAGTTGTTTGAGGAATGGCAGGCATTTAGAGGGCACAACACTTAATAGACATTTATGGAATTTGTATTAATGAACTTTTTTTTTTTAACTTTATTGATGAAAAATTGATATTATTACGTATTGCGTAAAATTCATTTACATATTTATTGACTAACTTAATTATGGAATGAATAATATGAATATAATTACTACAATGAATACAATCAATAAAAGGGATATTATCAATGATACCCCTGTATTATAGCAAAATATCAATGGTACCCACATTAATTCCAATGGTACCCCCAACTATATGCTAATTACAACCGTGACACTATTTTACTTTTTTTCATTAAATGCCCGTTAAATCTAGAATTTGACCTAACCATGGTTAGTTTCTTCTTCTTCCCTTTTCCTACTCTTCTTCCTGCTCTCCTTTCATGACTGCTTCATCTCAAGACCAACAATGAGAATGGCAAGATTACTCAATTTACCAATCCGAAATGGTATAACTCCACTCAATTTACCACTCAATTTAAGAATGTTATCACAAATTGCTATGGCTACCATGAAATCATAATGTCACACGAATTTCGAAATAATAGTGTTATTCAAAAACTAGGAAATAACTTTGAGCTTAAAAATGATGGCTACTAGGAAATGACCTTTGTAGCAAGCATCAAACATTAAGAAATCTTGCACCAAGTTACACCAACTTAAGAGTTCACAAATAAAAAAGGAGTCTGTTTCAAGAAATTACTGTTTCAATTTTTAAATCCATATTTTACATGTTAGAAATTCTTTGTAACTTATTCTCTTTAAAGCTAAGTGGGTTAACTTCTCACAACCTTTAGAGAAAGCCCAGAAAAATGATTTAAAGAAACATTCAAAGTTTTGAGACAAAGCCCAAAATGAGCCCCTTTCAAATCCTTAGAAGAGTTCAATAATTTGAAGGAAAGATTCAAACTTGATAATAAAGAACAAGAAGAAAACTTTGACAAATAAAGGAGAGACCCAAAAATTGACTTTAGAGAGAGGTCAAGTTTATGTGGGTAAAGTTTCATTAAGCTAAATTTAAAGTTTTACTAGTGGGTTTCAGTGGGTTAGGGTTTCATAGTCAACCATTAATGAGAAAGCTCAAAGCTTGATTAATTAAGGAAAAAATAGAGGAAGATAGAGAAAGAAGAAAGTGGTAAAAGATTGGAGTATGGAAGAAGAGAAGAGTATATATTAAGAGGAGGCATTAAGAAGGGAGACTTAGGAAGGAGTGGAGGAAACAACTGGTACTTTCTACATATTCGGGTTGATCATTGTCAGGCTTGAGATGAAGCAGCCATGGAAGGAGAGCAGGAAGAGGAGTGAGAAAAGGGAAGAAGAAGAAACTAACCATGGTTAGGTCAAATTCGTGATTTAACGGCCATTTCACGGAAAAAAGTAAAATAGTGTCACGGTTGTAATTATCATATAGTTGGGGGGTACTATTGGAATTAATGTGGGTACCATTGATATTTTGCTATGATACAGAGGTACCATTGATAATATCCCTTAATAAAATGATAACAACAAGTATAATCAGTACAATAAACACTAAGGAGTATCTAGATTGACCGCGTCTTCGGCGGTGTTATTTTGTTGTCGTTGTACGCCGCAGATTCTATTCCAGAGCTGAACACTAAGGAGTATCCTGTTGTGATACTGTATCTCTAAGTCTTTACATGAATTGTTAGCTGCTGCTCTCCAATTTTGTTGGACTGGCGGCAGTGGAGATGAATCATCGTTCATTAAAAGCAGAACATAATGATTCCTATTAACCCAAAGAATATGTATAAGTCTGTTTACGCCACGCATTCCCCCTGTTCTCCTTAACGGAAGCACTAAACAGTTACACATTGAATGACCATTAGCAGAGCCATAATACGCAATTGCTATGTTCAGAAAAGGTTGCGGCGGAATATAATGCTGTCATTTCCATCAGTGACTGTACGGAGCAGGTCCTTTGTTGTGGGCACCAATTATGTATATAGCTTCCTCAACCAAATCATCTGATGGATACACGCGTGCATATTGCTCTCTATGCGTTTCCATTTCCAAACTCATTGCGCGTCCTAAAAAAGGCCATGCTTCCTCGCCCCCTAACTCTGTGGCGGCAATGGCTCTAATACCACAATTACCGTCATCGATGACATCAATCCAGTCAAACAGATATGGCGGAAGAATAAACGAAATGTTATCTGGCCACAGAAAAAGTGAAAAATCACGTCCTGCTGAACCATCTGAAATAATGACAGTATATTAATATCATTCATTTGACCTAGAACATATAAGAGTATACGCAAACAAATAAGGGTACCTGATAAGTTGAAACTAATGTTTATTCCAGATGACGATTGGTGCGACCGACTGCTAGATCTACCAGTAGATCACCCGCGTGATGAAGATCTGGATCCGCGACCCCTTGAGGAAGAGCTGCTGTACTCAAACGCACTTTTGTTTCTCCTCAAGGTTCTGCTTGTCATTGGTCTTCCCTTCCTCGATGGACTTGCTTGTGGCTCAGATATATCTGCTCCTTCAGGGTGTAGTTCTTGTTCAAGTACTTGTGACACGCGCCGTACAACTAAAGGGTCGGCTTTTAAAACTTCATCCACCAACGATTGAAAGTAGTCCTTATCATCGACGTTTGCGTGTCGTACTTCTTCGTTGGCGTCTTCTTCTGGCTCTAAGTACTTTAACGTTTTCCAAAACGGATGTGTATCGTCTAAGTACAAAGCACCATTAGACCTGATTGACAAGCAACAGTAACACGCGCATGGTAATCCGTGGATTTTTTGAATGACACAACCGCATTTTGCAAAAAGACAACTACCTAAGTTTAACATCCGGTTGTGCTCCATCATCAATTGTTGCAAAGCAAATATGGAAACATGACGATACAACGGTCTGAGAAAATTAAGTCACGACATCCTTGAAATGAAATTCCTAGATTCCTCCAGAGCTTGCCTTATCCTTAACTGCTGATTCGTTATTTGTGCGTGTGCCCTTTTAAATAGCGTATGACAAACCCTTATCTCGATCCGTTATGATTACGTCGGGCGTCTGGACTCTGCCATAAATATCTCTCAACCTCTCCAACACCCCAAGAATAAGACACATACGCCTCATCTCGCATCAAACAAAACGCAACCAAGAAGTTATGATTCGTTAGCGTCATTCCAATGATTTCGCATAGGGGCCACTTTTGCTTATTCATTTTGTACGTTGTGTTTATCAACCCAAGATGGGGCCACGAACGTATCATCTGGATAGATGTTGGATTCGCAATAAATAATCTACTCAATTGCCCCTCACTATCCAAGTCTTTACATGAAGAACGGGTGGTTATGTCTTCCTTTTTCACCATGAAACACTCTAACCGTCCAAGGTCTCTCCCGTGGTTTACGACTATTTCCTATAATCATAAATTTACAACCACAAGCCCTACTTTTGAAACCAGGCCGGGCAGCATTGTCTAATTTATGCAAATCACCCCTTATATTACCGTAGCTAGTGACATCTTAAGTACAAACTCATTCTAAAACGTCCTTCCTTTTGTTTATATGAAGCACGTGTAGATTGAAAACCAA
>NC_080047.1:29822889-29840389 GCF_026212465.1 Amaranthus tricolor
TATTATTATTATTATTATTATTATTATTATTATTATTATTATTATTATTATTATTATTATTATTATTATTATTATTATTATTTTCTTTTTTTTATTGCCCATTATCAACTTGCCTAACCTCATTTTGGCTCTCTGACAGCACTTGTACTTCAGTCTCTACAGTAACTTCTGAAACCTCTTCAGAGATTTGTTCAAGTTCCCTTTCTAAACATAGAAAGATCAAACATGAGACTCTTCACCATCAAATGTTAAAAAGTTTACAAATATCTGGCACAATATAAACATCCCGATTCTTATATTTCGTCACCTTTTTTTTATTTTATCGCCACATCTACTCCTACTAATAAAATTACGACTTTGCCCCTGGACTTTTAAAAAATTATGAAATTGCCACTGCACCTAAAACCTCTATAAAACACTTCAAATTCACTCAATGACACTCTTATCACTTCAAAAAACTCAAATTCTTGACATAAAATTAATCGAAGCTAAAGCCTTGGAATCGAAGTTGTTAACAATATATATATATATATATATATATATATATATATATATATATATATATATATATATATATACATATATATATATATAGATATATATATATATATATATATATATATATATATATATATATATATATACATATATATATATATACATATATATATATATATATATATATATATATATATATATATATACATATATATATATATATATATATATATATATATATATATATATATATATATATATATATATATATATATATATATACATATATACATATATATATATATATATATATATATATATATATATATATATATATATATATATATATACATATATATATATATATATATACATATATATATATATATATATATATATATATATATATATATATATATATATATACATATATATATATATATATATATATATATATATATATATCAGTCGCACAAAAAGTGTGACTGTACTTAGGTCGAGTTGCACTTTTTGTGCGATTCAACCTAGGTACAGTCGCACTTTTTATGCGACTGGTATGAACAATAATTTGTTTTTTTATAAATTTTGAATAAATTTATTTTGTTTAATTAATTTATATTTTTAGTTATTGTTATTTAATAAATGTTGTAATATATTATATTATGATAAAGTTTTTATAAGAAATATTTTTGAATTTTATATTCGGATTAAAAAAAAAAAGAAAAAAAATTCAAACCAGTCGCACTTTTTGTGCGACTGGTTTGAATTTTTTTTGTTTTTCTTTTTTTAATTTCCAATGAATTTGTTTTGTTTAATTAATTTAATTTTTAAGTTATTATTGTGCGACTAGTTGGATCAGGTGACGATGATATTGATTACGACGATTCTGTATGTCAGGAAGAATCTGTAGGTCATGATGAGTCTGCCGGTCTTCCTGTTGATTGGACGATCGTCAGAGGCCATGCCGGTCAGTTTAGGATTAGAGGGCACAGCGCGGCTGGCACTTCTGATCACGCAAAAGCTAGCCAGGCTAAGGATGCGGCTCCACGGGGGAGAAGCCGCTCACAGTCCACGGACATGGACTGGTTGATTACATCACCCCAGCCCGGGGCCCTTGTTGACACCAGTTTAATACCGAGTTACGGTTGGCACGTAGCAAAGGTTATATTTGAGGGATCGGAGCGCACTCCTCCGATTTTGGAATGACATCCTAAGAAGAGGATGTTGGATGCAATCATCAGACTTCAGGACATGTCTGATGAACTGTACGGGGTGTTACCTGCCACTCCTCTTGGTCGTCTGCCGTATATAATGCACCAGCACATTGACAGCGCTCTCATTACGACATTTGTCGAAAGACCAACACTTTCCACATGTCGTGGGGGGAGATGACCATAATGTTGCACGACGTGCAACGCATCTTAGGAATTGGCATTGACGGTTCACTCCCCGTTGAACCGTCTGATTGTTAGTGGAAGCTTGGCCTGGGCGGTCTATTTGGGGAGCCATTGTCGGAGCTGCGTGCAAAGGGGCACTTCAACAGCGGCAGTATTAACGTTGGTGCACTGTTGCAGCTATGCCACCGTTCTCAGTCCATGGAGACTCAGGCTACTATTTACTACATGGCTATAGTGGGTTTCACGCTGCTCGTGGATAAGACTAGAGTCGGGATGCGGCCTCACCCTGTTGTTGCTCTCACTGCTGATCAGCATGACATTTCTTGGGGTGCATTGACGCTTGCTCACATGTATCGCCAACTGGGTATGGCGACAAGGATTGGGTGCAAGACTATTGCTGGTTGTCTGACACTGTTGCAGACATGGATATACGAGTACTTCCCAGCCTTCCGCCCCCATCCGCGTCAAGCTGACATGCCGAACAAGACTAGGGCAGAGATGTTGTCGCCGCAGAAGCCAATCTGTGAGCTGAGCAGATTGAGAGACTGAAGGAGCATACTGGACGCAATGACAGAGACACAGGTTTTGTACATGACCTCACACAGCGTCATACTAAATATTTTAATTTTATATGATGTTGTTTATGTTTATTTTCTTTGTAAGCAGGTGGAGTGGACGCCGTACATGAGTTATTGTAGGCATTTATTGAACGAGCACCCACGCACCGCCTATATAGGTGGTATCACCTGTTTTGATATCGTGGAGGTCTACTTGCCTGAGAGGACAGTCAGACAGCTCGGGTTTGCACAGGCCATTTCGCCCCTCCGCTGAGACCTACCCAAGCTATGCGACCGGCATAGGGCTCCTGCTCAGTGACATTCGCTCAGCCGTCCATGTACACGGAGATGTGGAGTAGGTTCCTCTATTGTGCCCGCGTAGTTGAGCAGGCATTGCGTCGGACATCGGTTCCATTAGAGGCTGCCCCTGAGTACATTGACTGGTTTAGGGTGTTTTCCCCCTTGTTTCTCATCCCAGGTGAAGGATCTGCGGCTGCGTTCAGTGTTGCGGACAACATAGTCCAATATGTTAGTGTTTATGTTTATTAATTACATTTTTATGTGTCATTACCGAAGTTCACTGTCTAATTTTTTGACAATGTTATTATTTTGTTTTTACAGTTTGCAGCTGAATTTCCATGTAGACTCGCCCCACTGCTGAGCATGCCATCTATTGTGCAAATGACGCCTCGGAAAAGACATGCTGCTGATATGTATATGGATGAACTTAGAGAGTTGTTTGAGGAGTGGCAGGCATTTAGAGGGCACAACCCTTAATAGACATTTATGGAATTTGTATTAATGAACAGTTTTTTTTTTAAGTTTATTGATGAAAAATTGATACTATTACGTGTTGCGTAAGATTCATTTACATATTTATTGACTAACGTAATTATGGAATGAATAATATGAATATAATTACTACAATGAATACAATTAATAAAAGGGATATTATCAATGGTACCCCTGTATTATAGCAAAATATCAATGGTACCCACGTTAATTCCAATGGTACCTCCCAACTATATGCTAATTACATCCGTGACACTATTTAACTTTTTTCCATTAAATGCCCGTTAAATCTCGAATTTGACCTAACCATGGTTAGTTTCTTCTTCTTGCCTTTTCCCACACCTCTTCCTGCTCTCCTTCCATGGCTGCTTCATCTCAAGCCAACAATGAGAATGGCAAGATTACTCAATTTACCAATCCAAAATGGTATAACTCCACTCAATTTACCACTCAATTTGAAGAATGTTATCTCAAATTGCTATGGCTACCGTGAAATCATAATGTCCCACGAATTTGGAAATAATAGTGTTATTCAAAAACTAGGAAATAACTCTGAGCTTAAAAATGATGGCTACTAGGAAATGGCCTCTGTAGCAAGCATCAAACATTAAGCAATCTTGCACCAAGTAAGAGTTCACAAATAAAAAAGGAGTCTGTTTCAAGAAATTACTGTTTCAATTTTTAAATCCATATTTTACATGTTAGAAATTCTTTGTAACTTATTCCCCTTTAAAGCTAAGTGGATTAACTTCTCACAACCTTGAGAGAACACCCATGGAAGAACTTGTTGCCCAGATAATGATTTAAAGAAACATCTAAAGTTTTGAGAAAAAGCCCAAAATGAGCCCCTTTCAAATCCTTAGAAGAATCCAATAATTTGAAGGAAAGATTCAAAATTGATAATGAAGAACAGGAAGAAAACTTTGACAAATAAAGGAGAGACCCAAAAATGGAATTTTGAGAGAGGTCAAGTTTATGTGGGTAAAGTTTCATTAAGCTTAATTTACAGTTTTACTAGTGGGTTTCAAAGGGTTAGGGTTTCATAGTCAGCCATTAATGAGAAAGCTCAAAGCTTGATTAATTAAGGAAAAAATAGAGGAAGATAGAGAAAGAAGAAAGTGGTAAAAGATTGGAGTATGGAAGAAGAGAAGACTATATATTAAGAGGAGGCATTAAGAAGGGAGACTTAGGAAGGAGTGGAGGAAACAACTGGTACTTTCTGCATACTCGGGTTGATCATTGTCAGGCTTGAGATGAAGCAGCCATGGAAGGAGAGCAGGAAGAGGAGTAAGAAAAGGGAAGAAGAAGAAAACTAACCATGGTTAGGTCAAATTCGAGATTTAACGGCCATTTCACGGAAAAAAGTAAAATAGTGTCACGGTTGTAATTAGCATATAGTTGAGGGGCACTATTGGAATTAACGTGGGTACCATTGGTATTTTGCTATGATACAGAGGTACCATTGATAATATCCCCTAATAAAATGATAAAAACAAGTATAATCAGTACAATAAACACTAAGGAGTATCTAGATTGACCGCGTCTTCGGCAGTGTTATTTTGTTGTCGTTGTACGCGTACAACTGAGGGGTCGACTTTTAAATCTTCATGCACCAACGATTGAAAATATTCCTTATCATCGGCGTTTGCGTGTCGTACTTCTTCGTTGGCGTCTTCTTCTGGCTCTAAGTACTTTAACGTTTTCCAAAACGGATGTATATCGTCCAAGTACAAAGCACCATTAGACCTGATTGACAAGTAACAGTAACACGCGCATGATAATCTGTGGGTTTTTTGAATGACACAACCGCATTTTTCAAAAATACGACTACCCAAGTTTAACATTTGGTTGTGCTCCATCATCAATTGTTCCAAAGCAAATATGGAAACATGACGATACAACGGTTTGAGAAAATTAAGTCGCGACGTCCTTGAAATGGAATTTCTAGATTCCTCCAGAGCTTGCCTTATCCTTAACTGTTGATTCGTTATTTGTGCGTGTGCCCTTTTAAATAGCGTATCAAATGAGCCATTATCTCTACTGGTAGTCTGGTTACCCAAGTGCAAACAATCATTCGTCCACGCACGCACAAATTTCTCCTTGTTAGGAATCCATGTTCTAGCCAAGTATCGCACGACCCTCCTGTTCCTAATCGACCAAGAAGACACAATCCCTTCCCATCTATTTTCAAATTCAGGGATCGTCACACTGTTAACTAAGGGGTTCCATTTTGTTTGCCTAAATATCTACCCATATTGATTTTTCTTCCTGGCGCACAATTTATCGATCATGTTCTCCACGTCATTACTTATATGCCATACGCATAATAAATGCCGTACATCTGAATTAAACATAAATTTAAAATTAAGTGAGACATATATACACTGAATGACAATAATTAATAATAAAAACATGTTCACCTAGAAATACAACACTAATAGCTGCAGACAAACCCTTATCCCGATCCGTTACGATTACGTCGGGCGTCTGGACTCTGCCATAAATATCTCTCAACCTCTCCAACACCCAAGAATAAGACACAGACGCCTCATCTCACATCAAACAAAACGCAACCAAGAAGTTATGATTCGTTGGCGTCATTCTAATGATTTCGCATAGGGGCCACTTTTGCTTATTCGTTTTGTACGTTGTGTCTATCAAAACAACATGGGGCCACGAACGTATCATCTGGATAGATGTTGGATTCGCAATCAATAATCTACTCAACTACCCCTCACTATCCAAGTCTGTACATGAAGAATGGGTGGTTATGTCTTCCTTTTTCACCAGGAAACACTCTAACGGTCTAACCGTCCAAGGTCTTTCCCGTGGTTTACGACTACTTCCTATAATCATAAATTTACAACTAAAAGCCCTACTTTTGAAACCAGACCGGGCAGCATTGTCTAAGTTATGCAAATCACCCCTTATATTACCGTAGTTAGTGACATCTTAAGTACAAACTCATTCTAAAACGTCCTTCCTTTTTTTATATGAAGCACGTGTAAATTGAAAACCAATTGTTAGTGTTATCTCATCAGCCCAAGCATGTAAATCATCTATAGAATCAAACTCTCTATCGGTAACAAATCTATTGGAATAATCCATATCATTCCCTAAGTTTTCAAGGTCCTGCAAATAATAAGGGTGTTATTATAATAACATTATCGTAATATAATAATATGTTAAAGTATATGAGTAAATAAAATCATTTACTTTAATATTTAATAAATAATAGTAACTTCAATTTAAGAAGAAATAATTTTTGAAAAAAATAGTTAAACATTTAAATAAATTAATCCCTTCAATTTAAATTTAATTTTTATAATAACATTATCATAATATAATAATACATAAAAATAAAACAATATATTAAAACATTTATAAAATAAAAATAACTTCACTATACCAAATAAACTCGCCTAATTGTATTTAACAGTTGCTAAGCAAGGGACACATTCAATCAACTTAACAATTACGTCTGTAACAAATGCATTGATTTACAAAAGTGAAAAAATTAGTATTAACTAACAGGATTCAAAAGCTACTTACGATCTTCAGAGACTTAAGAGCATCAGCCATTGCAGCATTGCTCATATCAACAGATTCATCAAACAAACTCCTGACGATTGAATCAAAATATACTACTACTAATAAATAAATGAAAAAAAGTAGAAACACATTTAGCGATTCATACAGTAGAAAGAGAAGCGAGAGGATCGGCCATGGCAGCGTTGGTGAGATTAGCAGGAATATTGTTCTTCTTGCACAAAGATTGACTTGTTCTTCAACGCCAAAAATTGAAGATGAAAAGATAGAAAATAGATTTAGTGTAAAGAAAGAATTTAGGGGTATTTTTGAAGTAGAGAGATTTAGGGTCTATATATAAATTTCACTTAATAACACTATTATCACTTTCAAAACATTAAACCAAAAGTCAGCCCTATATATATTGACTTTCTAAGTGTCTCTGTATAATATAAGAAATCAAATACGGTAATATCTTTCTAAAATCTGTCTAAAAACGTTCTTTGACTTTAAACAAGCTAAAACTTGGAATCGATATACAATAGCTAACGAAAACGACTACGAATCCGATTAGGTACGTACTTCGATTCGAATTGGTGTTTTTTTTAAAAAAATTAAAAAATAAAAAATTAACGTCGCAAAAATGTGCGACTGAACCACGGATGAGTCGCACAAAAACGTTTTGTGCGACTCAGCCGTGGTTCAGTCGCATGCGACCCAATTTTTTTATTTTATTTTTTTATTTATTTAATAATTTATATATTATTATTTTTATAATTATTATTATTATTATTATTATTATTATTATGATTATCATTGTTGTTGTTGTTGATGTTATTATTTGTTTTATTATTATTGGTTTTATTCTTTTTAAAATGTTATTATTATTATTATTATTATTATTATTATTATTATTATTATTATTATTATTATTATTATTATTGTTTTTTAATTTAGTTTTTTATATATTATAATAATAATAGAAATAATAATAATAATAATAATAATTATTATTATTATTATTATTATTATTATTATTATTATTATTATTATTATTATTATTATTATTATTATTATTATTATTATTATTATTGTTATTATTGTTAATACTATTATTATGCTTATTATTTTTATAATTATTATTATTATTATTATTATTATTATTATTATTATTATTATTATTATTATTATTATTATTATTATTATTATTATTATTATTATTATTTTATTTCTTTTTTTTTTATTTTTTTTTTTTGAGAAATAAGATTTTATTTTCATCAAGAAACTAACCAGTTACAAAGAACATGGAACAAAATGATGCAAATCCATCATGAGCATAAACTATTATTATTATTATTATTATTATTATTATTATTATTATTATTATTATTATTATTATTATTATTGTTATTATTATTATTATTATTATTATTATTATTATTATTATTATTATTATTATTATTATTATTATTATTAATATTATTATTATTATTATATATTATTATTATTATTATTATTATTATTATTATTATTATTATTATTATTATTATTATTATTATTATTATTATTATTATTGTTGTTGTTATTATTATTGTTGATGTTATTATTTGTTTTATTATTATTGGTTTTATTTTTTGTAAAATGTTATTATTATTATTATTAGTATTGTTTTTTAATTTATTTTTTATATTATTATTATTATTATTATTATTATTATTATTATCAAATTTTTTTTCTTTTAAATATTATTTTTATTATTTTAATTATTGATATTATTGTTACTATTGTTATTGTTGATAAAAAAAAAAATTTTAATGTTGCTTTTAAATATTATTTTGTTATTATTGTTATGATTATTATTATTGTTATGATTATTATTATTGTTATGATTATTATTGTTATTATTATTATTATTAATATTATTATTATTATTATTATTATTATTATTATTACTATTATTATTATTATTATTATTATTATTATTATTATTATTATTATTATTATTATTATTATTTTATTATTATTATTATTATTATTATTATTATTATTATTATTATTATTATTATTATTATTATTATTATTATTAACCTTTTATTTTTTCTTTTAAATATTATTTTTATTATTATTATTGTTGATATTGTTATTATTATTATTATTGTTAGTAAAAAAAAAAATTTAATGTTATTTTTAAATATTATTTTTGTTATTATTGTTATGATTATTATTATTATTATTGTTTTTGTTATTATTGTGATAATTATTGTTAGGGAAATTTGCAAAGAAACAATTTTTAAAACCACTTTTTTGTAAAGAAACACCTTTTATAATTTTTTTTTAAAAAAAATACCTTTTAAGAGAATTTTTTTTTAAAAAAAAACACCTTAAATCAGTTTCCGGTGACTTTTGTCAACTTTCCGGCGTTGACTATGCCATTTGTCAACTTTACGGCGTTGACTTTTGTTTTTGTTTTTATTTTTATTTTTATTTTAATTTTAATTTTTATTATTAATTTTATTTTTAAAAAAAAATTTTATTTTTATTATAATTTAAAAAAAAAATTTAAAAATAATAATAATAATAATAATAAAAGTAATAATAAAAATAAAAACAAAAATAATAATTTTTTTAAAAAAATTTAAAAAAATTTTTTTTTTATAATTTTTTTTCTTATTATTTTTTTATTTTTCTTTTTGTTTTTATTTTTATTTTATTTTTAATTTTTATTATTATTATTATTTTAATTTTATTATTATTATTATTATTATTATTATTATTATTATTATTATTATTATTATTATTATTATTATTATTATTATTACTATTATTATTATTATTATTATTATTATTATTATTATTATTATTATTAATTTTTAAAAATTTTTTTTTTAAAATAATAATAAAAATTAAAATTAAAAAAAATTAATATTCATAATAAAAAAAATAAAATAAAAATAAAATTTAAAAAAAAAATTAAAAAAATTAAAAAAAAATAATAATAATAATAAAAATAAAAAGTATAAAAAATATAAAATAACAATAATAATAATAAAAATAATAATAATAATAATAATAATAATAATAATAATAATAATAATAATAATGATAATAATAATAATAATAATAATAATAATAATAATAATAATAATAATAATAATAATAATAATAATAATAATAATAAAATAAAAATAAAAAAAAATAATAATAATGATAATAAAAATTAAAAATAAAATAAAAATAAAAACAAAACGAAAAATAATAAAATAATAATAAAAAATAATAATAAAATTTTTTTTTTAAATTTTAATAAAAATTTTTATTTTTTTATTTTTGTTTTTATTATTATTGTTATTATTATTATTATTATTATTATTATTATTATTATTATTATTATTATTATTATTATTATTATTATTTATTTTTTTAAAAATTTTTCTTAAATAATAATAAAAATAAAATTTTTTTTAAAAAATAATATTAATAATAAAAATAAAAATAAAAATAAAAATAAAAGTCAACGCCGGAAAGTTGACAAATGGCATAGTCAACGCCGAAAAGTTGACAAAAGTCACCTGAAACTGATTTAAGGTTTTTTTTTAAAAAAAGTCTCTTAAAAGATGTTTTTTTACAAAAAAAATTATAAAAGGTGTTTCAATACAAGAAAGGGGTTTTAAAAGGTGTTTCTTTGTAAATAATCCTTATTATTATTGTTATTTTTATTATTATTGTTATTATTTTTATTATTATTTTTTCTTTTTCTTTTTTTTTATTGCCCATTATCAACTTGCCCAACCTCATTTTGGCTCTCTGACAGCACTTGTGCTTCAGTCTCTATAGTAACTTCTGAAACCTCTTCAGAGATTTGTTCAAGTTCGCTTTCTAAACAAAGAAAGAACAAACATGAAACTCTTCACCATCAAATGTTAAAAAGTTGACAAATATCTGGCACAATATAAACATCCCGATTCTTATATTTCGCCACCTTTTTTTTATTTTATCGCCACATCCACTCCCCCTAATATCGCCACATCCCGATTCTTATATCAGTCGCACAAAAAGTGCGACTATACTTAGGTTGAGTCGCACTTTTTGTGCGACTCCACCTAGGTACAGTCGCACTTTTTATGCGACTGGTATGAACAATAATTTGTTTTTTTTTAATTTTGAATAAATTTATTTTGTTTAATTAATTTATATTTTTAGTTATTGTTATTTAATAAATGTTGTAATATATTATATTATGATAAAGTTTTTATAAAAAATATTTTTTAATTTTATATTCTGTTGATTCAATTAGGAACGGGAACAGCAACAAGAGGGGGGGTGAATTGTTGTTGTTACTAGTTTAAGCGTTTTTGCCCTGTTTTTGCGGAATTGTATAAAATAATAAAACTTAAACTTAGAGCAAAATAATAAAAGAGAAACACACGATTTTTACATGGAAACCTTCTGGGCCTAAACAGAAGGAAAAACCACGACCCTTTGGGATTTCTAAAAACTCCACTATGTTTAAGGCAATTAGTTACAATTACAATAAACACCTTACTTCACTCGAAGCGAATCAACTAGGCCAACTCTTCTCTCTCAAAATGTTTTACTCAAAGCAACAAACTTAGCTTCACTAAAAGCTAAACTCCACACTAGCTTTACTCAAAGCTATTAAATTCCCCCCTTAGACTCACCCGAGTCTAATTACATGTACTCACAAAAACCCTTACAAAAGGAATGAAATTCTCTAAAATAAATCAATGAGTTACACAAGAAAATATTATGAATTAATTGGCAATTTTAAAAGCAAAATATTTCTTGTAGAATTTCCAAAAAAAATCGCATGAAAAATAACAAAGTTTATACGTTTTTTTCTCAATGCATGCGCTTAGGAACAGCCGAGTTCATTAGCTATTTATAAAAAATAAAATCTCTAAAAATAGAAAAATATTTCAATCCATTATTCCCTGTCAAAAGATCATGGGAATGATGTGGATTAAACTACCAAACGGTTATTTCCACAAGCCTTGAATAAATCAATCATACATTTAAAACAACAGTAACCGCTGTTCCCTAATAATAACCGCTGTTCCCTTAGGCAGCAGTTTCTTCAGCAATAGTTCATGTTCCCATAATAACGGCTGGAACTTTATGCTAAATATAGAAACGGTTGATCTTTACTAAAAATAGAAACGGTTAGGCTTTACTAAAAATAGAAACGGTTAACTATTACTATTCTTAGAAAACGGTTATCTATTACTACTTTTAGAAAACGGTTACCTATATACGAATTCCAGAATATTCCAAAGATAGCTGAGACTTAACTGCTGTTCCTATATTTAGTAAATCAAATTACTTACTAAGTATAGCGGATTATTTTTAGAAAACCACACGTAAAGAATTTTTAGAAAAACTTTTTGCCAATTAACTATAATAACTAAATGCAACAAATTAATTTAAATACATTAACCAAAAAAATAAAAATCAGAACTTATTAGTTAACGTAGGCTAACTTTAGTTTGGGAACAGTGCGCTGTCTCCAAAATCCAGTTTTGCTAGAACATCCAACCTGGGAACAGTAGAGTTTCTGTCTCCATTTAACATCCCAAGTGATAATCTCTTCTAACATCTCTTGAATCCTTTTGACACGTACATTCTCACGAACAAAGCCATAGGTACTATCAACGATCATAACTATAATCGGATATCGACCTGCACACAATCTCTAAACACATATTTGATTAAGTGTAGTCATCATCAAAACTCAAGAGGTCCAACATATTCAAATTAAAAAAAAATGAAAAAAAAAAAAATTCAAACCAGTCGAACTTTTTGTGCGACTGGTTTGAATTTTTTTTTTTGTTTTTCTTTTTTTAATTTCCATTGAATTTGTTTGGTTTAATTAATTTAACTTTTAAGTTATTATTGTGCGACTGGTTGGATCAGGTGAAGATGTTACTGATTACGACGATTCTGTTAGTCAGGAAGAGTCTGTAGGTCATGATGAGTCTGCCGGTCTTCCTGTTGATTGGACGATCGTCAGAGGCCAAGCCGGTCAGTTTAGGATTAGAGGGCATAGCGCGGCTAACACTTCTGATCACGCAGGAGCTAGCCAGGTTGAGAATGCGGCTCCACGGGGGAGGAGCCGCTCACAGTCCACGGACATGGACTGGTTGATCACTTCACCCCAGCCCGGGGGCCCTGTAGACACCAGTTTAATACCGAGTTACGGTGGGCACGTAGCAAAGGTTATATTTGAGGGATCGGAGCGCACCCCTCCGATTTTGGAATGTCGTCCTAGGAAGAGGACGTTGGATGCAATCATCAGACTTCAGGACACGTCTGATGAACTATACGGGGTGCTACCTGCCACTCCTCTTGGTCGTCTGCCGTATATAATGCACCAGCACATTGACAGCGCTCTCATTACGGCATTTGTGGAAAGATGGCAGCCTGATACCAACACCTTCCACATGCCGTGGGGGGAGATGACCATAATGTTGCACGACGTGCAATGCATCTTAGGAATTGGCATTGACGATTCACTCCCCATTGAACCGTCTGATTGTGAGTGGCAGCTTGGCCTGAGCGGTCTATTTGGGGAGCCATTGTCGAAGCTGCGTGCGAAGAGGCACTTCACCAGTGGCAGCATTAACGTTGGTGCACTGTTGCAGCTATGCCATCGTTCTCAGTCCATGGAGACTCAGGCTACTATTTACTACATGGCTATAGTGGGTTTCACGCTGCTCGTGGATAAGACTAGAGTCGGGATGCGGCCTCACCCTATTGTTGCTGTCACTGCTGATCAGCATGACATTGCTTGGGGTGAATTGACGCTTGCTCACATGTATCGCCAATTGGGTATGGCGACAAGGATTGGGTGCAAGACTATTGCTGGTTGTCTAACACTGTTGCAGACATGGATATATGAGTACTTCCGAGCCTTCCGCCCCCATCCGCGTCAAGCTGACAAGCTGAAAAAGACTAGGGCAGAGATATGGTCGTCGCAGAAGCCAATCCTTGAGCTGAGCAGATTGAGAGACTGTAGGAGCATACTAGACGCCATGACAGAGACACAGGTATTGTACATGACCTCACACAGCGTTATACTAAATATTTTAATTTTATATGATGTTGTTTATGTTTATTTTATTTGTAAGCAGGTGGTGTGGACGCTGTACATGAGTTATGGTAGGCATTTATTGAACGAGCACCCACGCACCGCCTATATAGGTGGTATCACCTGTTTTGAAATCGTGGAGGTCTACTTGCCCAAGAGGACAGTCAGACAGCTCGGGTTTGCACAGGCCATTCCCCCCCTCCGTTGAGACCTACCCAAGCTGTGCGACCGGCACAGGGCTCCTACTCAGTGTCATTCGCTCAACCGTCCATGTACACGGAGATGTGGAGTAGGTTCACCTATTAAGCCCGCGTAGTTGAGCAGGCATTGTGTCGAGCATCGGTTCCATCAGAGGTTGCTCACATTGACTAGTTCAGGGTGTCTTCCCACTCGTTTCTCATCCCAAGTGAAGGACCTGCTGCTGCGTTCAGTGTAGCGGACAAAAGAGTCGAATATGTTAGTGTTTATGTTTATTAATTATATTTTTATGTATCATTATCGAAGTTCACTGTCTAATTTTTTGACAATGTTATTTTTTTATTTTTACAGTTTGCAGCTGAATTTCCAACTAGACTCGCCCCACTGCTGAGGATGCCATCTATTGTGCAAATGACGCCTCGGAAAAGACATGCTGCTGTTATGTATATGGATGAACTTAGAGAGTTGTTTGAGGAGTGGCAGGCATTTAGAGGGCACAACCCTTATTAGACATTTATGGAATTTGTATTAATGAACAGTTTTCTTTTAAGTTTATTGATGAAAAATTGATATTATTACGTGTTGCGTAAGATTCATTTACATATTTATTGACTAACTTAATTATGGAATGAATAATATGAATATAATTACTACAATGAATACAATTAATAAAAGGGATATTATCAATGGTACCCCTGTATTATAGCAAAATATCAATGGTACCCCCCAAGTATATGCTAATTACAACCGTGACACTATTTTACTTTTTTCCATTAAATGCCCGTTAAATCTCGAATTTGACCTAACCATGGTTAGTTTCTTCTTCTTCCCTTTTCCCACTCTTCTTCCTGCTCTCCTTTCATGGCTACTTCTCAAACCCAACAATGACAATGGCAAGATTACTCAATTTACCAATCCAAAATGGTATAACTCCACTCAATTTACCACTCAATTTAAGAATGTTATCTCAAATTGCTATGGCTACCGTGAAATCATAATGTCACACGAATTTTGAAATAATATGTGTTATTCAAAAACTAGGAAATAACTCTGAGCTTAAAAATGATGGCTACTAGGAAATGACCTCTGTAGCAAGCATCAAACATTAAGCAATCTTGCACTAAGTTACACCAACTTAAGAGTTCACAAATAAAAAAGGAGTATGTTTCAAGAAATTACTGTTTCAATTTTTAAATCCATATTTTACATGTTAGAAATTCTTTGTAACTTATTCCCCTTTAAAGCTAAGTGGGTTAATTTCTCACAACCTTGAGAGAACACTCATGGAAAAACTTGTTGCCCAGATAAATGATTCAAAGAAACATCCAAAGTTTTGAGAGAAAGCCCAAAATGAGCCCTTTTCAAATCCTTAGAAGAATCCAATAAATTGAAGGAAAGATTCAAACTTGATAATGAAGAACAAGAAGAAAACTTTGACAAATCAAGGAGAGACCCAAAAATGGAATTTTGAGAGAGGTCAAATTTATGTGGGTAAAGTTTCATTAAGCTAAATTTACAGTATTACTAGTGGATGTTCAGTGGGTTAGGGATTCATAGTCAGCCATTAATGAGAAAGCTCAAAGCTTGATTAATGAAGGAAAAAACAGAGGAAGATAGAGAAAGAAGAAAGTGGTAAAAGATTAGAGTAAGGAAGAAGAGAAGAGTATATATTAAGAGGGGGCATTAAGAAGGGAGACTTAGGAAGGACTGGAGGAAACAACTGGTACTTTCTGCATTTTCGGGTTGATCATTGTCGGGCTTGAGATGAAGCAGCCATGGAAGGAGAGCAGGAAGAGGAGTGGGAAAAGGGAAGAAGAAGAAGCCAACCATGGTTAGGTCAAATTCGATATTTAACGGGCATTTAACGGAAAAAAGTAAAATAGTGTCACGGTTGTAATTAGCATATAGTTGGGGGTACCATTGGAATTAACGTGGGTACCATTGATATTTTGCTAAAATAAAGAGGTACCATTGATAATACTCCATAATAAAATGATAACAACAAAGTATAATCAGTATAATAAACACTAAGTAGTATCTAAATTGACCGCGTCTTCGGCGTTGTTATTTTGTTGTCGTTGTATGCCGCACAGTCTATTCCAAAGTAATATCCTATTGCGATACTGTATCTCTAAGTCTTTACATGAATTGTTAGCTACTCTCGAATTTTGTTGGACTAGAGGCAGTGGAGATGAATCATCTTTCATTAAAAGCTGAACATAATGATTTCTATTAACCCAAAGAATATGTATAAGTTTGTTTACGCCACGCGTTCCCCCTGTTCTCCTTAACGGAAGCACTAAACAGTTATACATTGAATGACCATCAGCAGAGCCATAATACGCAATTGCTATGTTCAGAAAGGTTGCGGCGGAATATAATGTTGTCGTTTCAATCCAGTGACTGTACGGAGCAGGTCCTTTGTTGTGGGCACCAATTCTGTATATAGCTTCCTCAACCAAATCATCTGATAGATACACGCGTGCATATTGCTCTCTATGCGTTTCCATATCCAAACTGATTGCACGTCGTAAAAGAGGCCATGCTTCCTCGCCCCCTAACTCTGTGGCGGCAATGGCTCTAAAATCACAATTACCGTCACCGATGACATCAATCCAGTCAAACAGAAATGGCGGAAGAATAAACGAAATGTTATATGGCCACAGAAAAATTGAAAAATCACGTCCTGCTGAACCATCTGAAATAATAACAGTATATTAATATCATTCATTTGACCTAGAACATATAAGAGTATACGCAAACAAATAAGGGTACCTGATAAGTTGAAACTAAAGTTAATTCCAGCTAATGATTGGTGCGACCGACTGCTAGATCTACCAGTAGATCTCCCGCGTGATGAAGATCTGGATCCGGGACCCCTTGAGGACGAGCTGCTTTACTCAAATGCACTTTTGTTTCTCCTCAGGGTTCTGTTTGTCATTGGTCTTCCCTTCCTTGGTGGACTTTCTTGTGGCTCAGGTATATCTACTCCATCAGGGTGTAGTTCTTGTTCAAGTACCTGAGACACGCACCGTACAACTGAGGGGTCGACTTTTAAAACTTCATCCACCAACGATTGAAAGTACTCCTTATCATCGGCGTTTGCGTGTCGTACTTCTTCGTTGGCGTCTTCTTCTGGCTCTAAGTACTTTAACGTTTTCCAAAACGGATGTATATCGTCCAAGTACAAAGCACCATTAGACCTGATTGACAAGTAACAGTAACACACGCATGGTAATCCGTGGGTTTTTTAAAAGACACAACCGCATTTTTCAAAAAGACAACTACCTAAGTTTAACATCCGGTTATGCTCCATCATCAATTTTTCCAAAGCAAATATGGAAACAAGACGATACAACGGTCTGAGAAAATTAAGTCGCGACGTCCTTGAAATGGAATTCCTAGATTCCTCCAGAGCTTGCCTT
>NC_080047.1:29895389-29897889 GCF_026212465.1 Amaranthus tricolor
TCACCCCTTAAAACCCTCCATTTTTTTTTAATGTACCTTTTTTCTTTTATTTATAATTATTTTATCTCTCATACTTTCAATACAATCATTACTTCACACTACTATTTAATTAAAATAATACCCACTATAACCTCATACTTCCAATACAATCATTACTTCACACTACTATTTATTTAAAATAATACCCACTACAACCCAAAAATTCTATCTTCCTTAATATTTGTGAAAAACCCAAAGTGTAAGAACAAAAAAGAACGAAGGGAGTATTATTATTATTATTATCATTATTATTATTATTATTATTATTATTATTATTATTATTATCATTATTATTATTATTATTATTATTATTATTATTATTATTATTATTATTATTATTATTATTATTATTATTATTATTATTATTATTGTTATTGTTATTTATATTATTATTATTATTTTTATTATTAATATTATTATTATTATTATTATTATTATTATTATTATTATTATTATTATTATTATTATTATTATTATTTATTATTATTATTATTATTCTTAATATTATTAGTATTATTATTATTGTTATCATTATTGTTGATGTTATTATTTGTTTTATTAGTATTGGTTTTAATTTTTTAAAAGGTTTTTATTATTATTATTAGTATTGTTTTTTAATTTATTTTTTTATATATTATTATTATTATTATTATTATTATTATTATTATTGTTATTGTTATTATTATTAATATTATTATTATTGTTATTATAATTATTATTATTATTATTATTATTATTATTATTATTATTATTATTATTATTATTATTATTATTATTATTATTATTATTATTATTTTTATTATTATTATTATTATTATTATTATTATTATTATTATTATTATTATTATTATTATTATTGTTATTATTATTATTGTTGTTATTATTATTATTGTTGATGTTATTATCTGTTTTATTATTATTGGTTTTATTTTTTTTAAAATGTTATTATTCTTATTAATAGTATTGTTTTTTAATTTATTCTTTTAAATATTATTATTATTATTATTATTATTATTATTATTATTATTATTATTATTATTATTATTATTATTATTATTATTATTATTATTATTATTTATATTATTATTATTATTATTATTATTATTATTATTATTACTATTATTATTATTATTATTATTATTATTATTATTATTATTATTATTATAAAATTTTTATTTTTCTTTTAAATATTATTTTTATTCTTTTTATTGTTTTTATTGTTGTTATTATTGTTATTGTTAATAAAAAAAAATTTAATGTTACTTTTAAATATTGTTTTGTTATTATTGTTATGATTATTATTATTGTTTTTATTATTATTGCGATGATTATTATTATTGTTATGATTATTATTATTGTTATTATTTTTATTATTATTAATATTATTATTATTATCATTATTATTATTATTATTATTATTATTATTATTATTATTATTATTATTATTATTATTGTTGTTGTTATTGTTATTATTATTTTTGATGTTATTATTTGTTTTATTATTATTGTTTTTAATTTTTTTAAAATGTTATTATTATTATTATTATTAGTATTATTTTTTAATTAATTTTTTTAAATATGATTATTATTATTAATATTATTATTATTATTATTATTATTATTATTATTATTATTAAATTTTAATTTTTCTTTTAAATATTATTTGTATTATTTTTATTGTTGATATTGTCGTTATTATTGTTATTGTTAATAAAAACAAATTTTAATGTAACTTTTAAATATTGTTTTGTTATTATTGTTATGATTATTATTATTGTTTTTGTTATTATTGCGATGATTATTATTATTGTTATGATTATTATTATTGTTATTATTTTTATTATCATTATTATTATTATTATTATTATTATTATTATTATTATTATTATTATTATTATTATTATTATTATTATTATTATTATTATTATTATTATTATTGTTATTGTTATTGTTATTTTTGATGTTATTATTTGTTTTATTATTATTGTTTTTAATTTTTTTAAAATGTTATTATTATTATTATTATAATTATTATTATTAGTATTGTTTTTTAATTAATTTTTTAAAATATTATTATTATTATTATTATTATTATTATTATTATTATTATTATTATTATTATTATTTATATTATTAAATTTTTATTTTTCTTTTAAATATTATTTGTGTTATTTTTATTGTTGTTATTATTGTTATTGTTAATAAAAAAAAATTTTAATGTTACTTTTAAAATATTGTTTTGTTATTATTGTTATGATTATTATTATTGTTTTTGTTATTATTTTTATTATTATTATTTTTTTTTTATTTTTATTATTATTATTATTATTATTATTATTATTATTATTATTATTATTACTCCCTCCGTTCTTTTTTGATCTTCCACAATACTATATCGGGTAGTTTCAAAAGTTTTCCACTTTAGAATACTTTCTATTTTTAGAAAGTTTTTATCTCATTT
>NC_080047.1:29940389-29952889 GCF_026212465.1 Amaranthus tricolor
ACCAGATAAAGTTCGAAAGGAAGACCCCCAATCTTCAAAATTTTGTTATGTCGTTGAGAATCAGGATAGAAATCTGGGCGAAGAAAATGATGGGATCCTCTAGCTATGCACCAAATGTTATATATAATGCTGATTCTTTCATCCTGCCTTCTTAATGCCACAATGTTGAACATATTGACTGTGAGATCTTTGTATATTCTATGCTTATTTTCATGGTGTGTAAGGTGTAGTGTTTACTCTATGGTGTGTAAGGTGCTGTTTAGCTCGTTAGCTATGCATTGGAGCTTATGTTGGTGGTGGTTAGGTTGGTGGTTTTAAACGATCTGTTCTGTCCTTTAGTTGGCATAGCCCACCCCTATGCTGTTTTGGGTGGACTGTTCCTCGTTCCCCTCTCCCTATGGCTTTTTCCCCACTGGGGTTTTTTATGCCGGCCGGTGAGGTGTGTTCGTGGCTTAGTTATGTTTTTCCCCTTTTAATTTAATTTCCAAATTCTCAAAAAAAAAATTTATTGGATTTATTTTTTTTAAATGTTATTATTATTATTAATAGTATTATTTTTTAATTTATTCTTCTAAATATTATTATTATTATTATTATTATTATTGTTATTATTATTATTATTATTATTATTATTATTATTATTATTATTATTATTATTATTATTATTATTATTATGATAAAATTTTAATTTTTCTTTTAAATATTATTTTTATTGTTAATATTGTTGTTATTATTGTTATTGTTAATAAAAATTTTTTTTTAATGTTTCTTTTGAATATTGTTTTGTTATTATTGTTATGATTATTATTATTGTTTTTGTTAATATTGTTATGATTATTATTATTGTTATGATTATTATTATTGTTATTCTTTTTATTATTATTATTATTATTATTATTATTATTATTATTATTATTATTATTATTATTATTATTATTATTATTATTAATATTATTATTATTATTATTATTATTATTTAATATTATTATTGTTAATTTAGAAAATTAATTAAAATAATAATAATAACATAATTAATATTTTTGTTGTTAAATTATATTAATTGATAATGATTATTTTTATAATTATTTTTCGTATTATTATAATTGTTGTTGTTGTTATTATTATTATTAGTATTATTATTATTATTATTATTATTATTATTATTATTATTATTATTATTATTATTATTAATGTTGATGTTATTAATTGTTTTATTATTATTGGTTTTCTTTTTTTTTTTTAATGTTATTATTATTATTAGTATTGTTTTTTAATTTATTTTTCAATATTATTATTATTATAATAATAATAATAATAATAATAATAATAATAATAATAATAATAATAATAATAATAATAATAATAATAATAATAATTATTATTATTATTATTATTATTATTATTATTATTATTATTAATATTATTATTTTTCTTATTATTATTATTATTATAAATATTATTATTATTATTATTATTATTATTATTATTATTATTATTATTATTATTATTTTTATTATTATTATTATTATTATTATTATTATTATTATTATTATTATTATAATTGTTATTGTTATTATTATTATTATTATTATTATTATTATTATTATTATTATTATTATTATTATTATTATTATTATTATTATTTTTACTATTATTATTATTACTATTATTATTATTATATTATTATTATTGTTGTTGTTGTTGTTGATGTTATTACTTGTTTTATTATTATTGGTTTTATTTTTTTTAAAATTTTATTATTATTATTAATAATTTCTTTTTTAATTTGTTCTTTTAAATATTATTTTTATTGTTGATATTGTTGTAATTATTATTATTGTTAATAAAAAAATTTAATGTTACTTTTAAATATTGTTTTGTTATTATTGTTATGATTATTATTATTGTTTTTGTTATTATTGCGATGATTATTATTATTGTTATGATTATTATAAATTGTTATTATTATTATTATTATTATTATTATTATTATTATTATTATTATTATTATTATTATTATTATTATTATTATTAGTATTTTTAATATTATTACTATTATTATTATTGTTATTCTTATTGTTGTGTTATTATTTGTTTTATTATTTGTTTTATTATTATTATTATTATTAGTATTTTTTTAAAATGTTATTATTATTATTATTAGTATTGTTTTTTAATTTATTTTTTTAAATATTATTATTATTATTATTATTATTATTATTATTATTATTATTATTATTATTATTATTATTATTATTATTATTATTATTATTATTGTTATTATTATTATTATTATTATAAAATTTTTATTTTTCTTTTAAATATTATTCGTATTATTTTTATTGTTGATATTGTTTTTATTATTGTTATTATTAATAAAAAAAAATTTTAATGTTACTTTTAAATATTGTTTTGTTATTATTGTTATTATTATTATTATTGGTTTTGTTATTATTGTTATGTTTATTATTATTTTTATGATTATTATTATTATTATTATTATTATTATTATTATTATTATTATTATTATTATTATTATAATTGTTTATATTATTATTAAATCTTATTATTGTTAATTTAGAAAATTAATTAGAATAATAATAATAATATAATTCATATTTTTGTTGTTAAATTATATTTGTTGATAATGATTAGTTAAATATTGTTGTTGTTAATTTATATTTGTTGATAATGTGTAGTTTAATATGTTAATTAATTATTGTCTTTTGTTCGTGTGGTTAATTTAACGTAACGTTTGATTATTATTATTTACTAATAATAGTTAACTAAATTATTAAAATTATTAATTTGCCCCTAGACTTAAAATTACTTATATATATACTCCAACCTCACTAAATAACAACCTTCTCACTCTTATAACATTAAATTACAACATAAAATTCGTGGATCAAAAGCTAAAAAATTCAAACCGCAAATGAATAATCGAGGTAATTTTCATTCGAATTTAATTATTTGTAAAAAAAAATAAAAAAAAAATAGTGCGACTGAGCCGCGGCCGAGTCGCGGGTTTTGTGCGACTGACCCGCACTATTTTTATTTTTTTATTTTAAATAATGTATAAAATATTATTATTTTTATAATTATTGTTAGTATTATTATTATTGTTGTTATTATTATTATTATTATTATTATCATTATTATTATTATTGTTATTATTGTTGATGTTATTATTTGTTTTATTATTATTGATTTTCTTTTTTTTTAAATGTAATTATTATTATTATTAGTATTGTTTTTTAATTTATTTTTTTTAATATTATCATTATTATTATTATTATTATTATTATTATTATTATTATTATTATTATTATTATTATTATTATTATTATTATTATTATTATTATTATTATTATTATTATTATTATTGTTATTATTATATTATTGTTATTATTATTATTATTATTATTATTATTATTATTATTATTATTATTATTAACTTTTTATTTTTCTTTTAAATATTATTTTTATTATTATTATTGTTGATATTGTTGTTATTATTGTTATTGTTAGTAAAAAAAAATTTTAATGTTATTTTTAAATATTGTTTTTGTTATTATTGTTATGATTATTATTATTGTTTTTGTTATTATTGTTTTAATTATTATTATTGTTATTATTATTATTATTATTATTATTATTATTATTATTATTATTATTATTATTATTATTATTATTATTATATTATTATTATTATTATTATTATTATTATTATTATTATTATTATTATTATTATATTATTATTATTATTATTATTATTATTATTATTATTATTATTATTATTATTATTATTATTATTATTATTATTATGATGTTTTTTTTTAATGCCCATTATCAACTTGCCCAACGTCATTTTTGCTTGTTGGCAGCACTTGTTCTTCAGTCTCTACAATAACTTTTGAAACCTTTTCAAAGATTTGTTCAAGTTCGTTTTCTAAACAAAGAAAGAACAAACATGAGACTTTTCACCATCAAATGTTAAAAAGTTGACAAATATCTGGCACAATATAAACATCCCGATTCTTATATTTCGCCACCTTTTTTTTTTAACGACACATACCCTCCCCTAATAAAATTACGAATTTGCCCCTAGACTTTTAAAAAATTACGAAATTGCCACTGCACCTAAAACCTCTATAAAACACTTCAAATTCACTCAATAACACGCTTATCACTTCCAAAACCTCAAATTCTTGTTCTAAAACTAATCGGAGCTAAAGCTTTGGAATCGAAGTCGTTAACAAAAAATCGAGGTAATTTCTAAGCAAGTTCATTCGGAATTTTTTTTAAAATATATATATATATATATATATATATATATATATATATATATATATATATATATATATATATATATATATATATATATATATCAGTCGCACAAAAAGTGTGACTGTACCTAGGTCGAGTCGCACTTTTTGTGCGACTCAACCTAGGTACAGTCGCACTTTTTGTGCGACTGGTATGAACAATAATTTTTTTTAAAAAAAATTTTGAATAAATTTGTTTTGTTTAATTAATTTATATTTTTAGTTATTGTTATTTAATAAATGTTGTAATATATTATATTATGATAAAGTTTTTATAAGAAATATTTTTGAATTTTATATTCGAATTAAAAAAAAGAAAAAAAAATTCAAACCAGTCACACTTTTTGTGCGACTTGTTTGATTTTTTTTTTGCTTTTTTTAATTTCCAATGAATTTGTTTAGTTTAACTAATTTAATTTTTAAGTTATTATTGTTTAATAAATGTTGTAATGCATTGTATTATGATAATGTTGTTGTAAGTGTTGGTTTTTAATTTAAATTTGAGAAAAAGGAAAAAAAATTTAAATCCAGTTGCACAAAAAGAGTTTGTGCGACTGGATTTAAATTTTTTTTTTTATTTCGAATGAATTTTTTTTTATTTTATTTAATTTTTTTAAATTTCGAATGAATTTATTTATTTTGTTTAATCAATTTATTAAATTTCAGTTGTGTAAATATTTATGAATATAATAATTGTTGATTTGTTTGTAATTGTGAATTATTTTGGTTGTTAATAATTTATATGATTGTAAGCGTTTGTAGTAAATTAACTTAAAATTTTATTAAATTAATATTGATAGTGTAACTAAAATGAATATAATTTAATTTAATTTTTTATTAATATTAATAAAATTATGAAAATTGTAGTAAATGGCTGGAAATCAAGGAAAAGGTAAAGGGTTTTTTAGAGGGTTATTGAGCGAGAATAGCTCTAGGCCGACTTCACTGAGAGGGGATTCTCATGAGAGAGGGGTTACGGGATCTGCAAGACGATCAAGGCAAGAACAGGCGGCCAGACATAGTCAGGCCCAACGTTCAACAACCCTAGACCATGTGCGTAGTCGCTTTCAGCGCCAGAGTAGCCTGCACAGTCATACGGTTGGATCAGGTGACGATGATACTAATTACGACGATTCTATTTGTCAGGAAGAGTCTGTAGATCAAGATGAGTCTGCCGGTCTTCCTGTTGATTGGACGATCGTCAGAGGCCATGCCGGTCAGTTTAGGATTAGAGGGCACAGCGCGGTTGGCACTTCTGATCACGTAGGAGCTAGCCAGGCTGAGGATGCGGCTCCACGGGGGAGAAGCCGCTCACAGTTCACGGACATGGACAGGTTGATCACATCACCCCAGCCCGGGGCCCCCGTTGACACCAGTTTAATACCGGGTTACGGTGGGCACGTAGCAAAGGTTATATTTGAGGGATCGGAGCGCACCCCTCCGATTTTGGAATGACGTCCTAAGAAGAGGACGTTGGATGCAATCATCAGACTTCAGGACATGTCTGATGAACTGTACGGGGTGTTACCTGCCACTCCTCTTGGTCGTCTGTCGTATATAATGCACCAACACATTGACAACGCTCTCATTACGGCATTTGTGGAAAGATGGCAGCTTGATACCAACACTTTCCACATGCCGTGGGGGGAGATGACCATAATGTTGCACGACGTGCAACACATCTTAGGAATTGGCATTGACGGTTCACTCCCCGTTGAACTGTCTGATTGTGAGTGGAAGCTTGGCCTGGGCGGTCTATTTGGGGAGCCATTATCGGAGCTGCGTGCGAAGGGGCACTTCACCAGCGGCAGAATTAACGTTGGTGCACTGTTGCAGCTATGCCATCGTTCTCAGTCCATGGAGACTCAGGCTACTGCATACTACATGGCTATAGTGGGTTCCACGCTGCTCGTGGATAAGACTAGAGTCGGGATACGGCCTCACCCTGTTGTTGCTGTCACTACTGATCAGCATGACATTGCTTGGGGTGCATTGACGCTTGCTCACATGTATCGCCAATTGGGTATGGCGACAAGGATTCGGTGCAAGACTATTGCTGGTTGTCTGACACTGTTGCAGACATGGATATACGAGTACTTCCCAGCCTTCCGCCCCCATCCGCGTCAAGCTGACATGCCGAACAAGACTAGGGCAGAGATGTGGCCGCCGCAAAAGCCAATCCGTGAGCTGAGCAGATTGAGAGACTGCAGGAGCATACTAGACGCAATGTCAGAGACATAGGTTTTGTACATGACCTCACACAGCGTTATACTAAATATTTTAATTTTATATGATGTTGTTTATGTTTATTTTCTTTGTAAGCAGGTAGAGTGGATGCCGTACATGAGTTATGGTAGGCATTTATTGAACGAGCACCCACGCACCGCCTATATAGGTGGTATCACTTGTTTTGATATCGTGGAGGTCTACTTGCCTGAGAGGACAGTCAGACAGCTCGGGTTTGCACAGGCCATTTCCCCCCTCCGCTGAGACCTACCCAAGCTGTGCGACCGGCATAGGGCTCTTACTCAGTGACATTCGCTTAGCCGTCCATGTACACGGAGATGTGGAGTAGGTTCCCCTATTGTGCCCGCGTAGTTGAGCAGGCATTGCGTCGGGCATCGGTTCCATTAGAGGCTGCCCCTGAGTACATTGACTGGTTTAAGGTGTCTTCCCACTCGTTTCTCATCCCAGGTGAAGGACCTACTGCTGCGTTCGGTGTTGCGGACAATAGAGTCGAATATCTTAGTGTTTATGTTTATTAATTACATTTTTATGTGTCATTACTGAAGTTCACTGTCTAATTTTTTGACAATGTTATTTTTTTGTTTTTACAGTTTGCAGCTGAATTTCCATGAAGACTCGCCCCACTGCTGGGGATGCCATCTATTGTGCAAATGACGCCTCGGAAAAGACATGCTGTTGATATGTATATGGATGAACTTAGAGAGTTGTTTGAGGAGTGGCAGGCATTTAGAGGGCACAACCCTTAATAGACATTTATGGAATTTGTATTAATGAAAAGTTTTTTTTTAAGTTTATTGATGAAAAATTGGTATTATTACGTGTTGCGTAAGATTCATTTACATATTTATTGACTAACTTAATTATGGAATGAATAATATGTATATAATTACTACAATGAATACAATTAATAAAAGGGATATTATCAATGGTACCCCTGTATTATAGCAAAATATTAATGGTACCCACGTTAATTCCAATGGTACCTCCCAACTACATGCTAATTACAACCGTGACACTATTTTACTTTTTTCCATTAAATGTCCGTTAAATCTCGAATTTGACCTAACCATGGTTAGTTTCTTCTTCTTCCCTTTTCCCACACCTCTTCCAGCTCTCCTTCCATGGCTGCTTCATCTCAAGCCCAACAATGAGAATGGCAAGATTACTCAATTTACCAATCCAAAATGGTATAACTCCACTCAATTTACCACTCAATTTGAAGAATGTTATCTCAAATTGCTATGGCTACCGTGAAATCATAATGTCACATGAATTTGGAAATAATAGTGTTATTCAAAAACTAGGAAATAACTCTGAGCTTAAAAATGATGGCTACTAGGAAATGGCCTCTGTAGCTAGCATCAAACATTAAGCAATCTTGCACCAAGTTACACCAACTTAAGAGTTCACAAATAAAAAAGGAGTCTGTTTCAAGAAATTATTGTTTCAATTTTTAAATCCATATTTTACATGTTAGAAATTCTTTGTAACTTATTCCTCTTTAAAGCTAAGTGGGTTAACTTCTCACAACCTTGAGAGAACACCCATGGAAGAACTTGTTGCCCAGATAAATGATTTAAAGAAACATCCAAAGTTTTGATAGAAATCCCAAAATGAGCCCCTTTCAAATCCTTAGAAGAATCCAATAATTTGAAGGAAAGATTCAAACTTGATAAAGAAGAACAGGAAGAAAACTTTGACAAATCAAGGAGAGACCCAAAAATGGAATTTTGAGAGAGGTCAAGTTTATGTGGGTAAAGTTTCATTAAGATTAATTTACAGTTTTACTAGTGGGTTTCAAAGGGTTAGGGTTTCATAGTCAGCCATTAATGAGAAAGCTCAAAGCTTGATTAATT
Organism: Amaranthus tricolor; assembly: GCF_026212465.1. NCBI lineage: Eukaryota > Viridiplantae > Streptophyta > Magnoliopsida > Caryophyllales > Amaranthaceae > Amaranthus > Amaranthus tricolor. Next base: position 29,948,821 of record NC_080047.1, read on the forward strand.
AAGGAAAAAACAGAGGAAGATAGAGAAAGAAGAAAGTGGTAAAAGATTAGAGTATGGAAGAAGAGAAGAGTATATATTAAGAGGGGGCATTAAGAAGGGAGACTTAGGAAGGAGTGGAGGAAACAACTGGTAATTTCTGCATATTCGAGTTGATCATTGTCGGGCTTGAGATGAAGCAGCCATGGAAGGAGAGCAGGAAGAGGAGTGGGAAAAGGGAAGAAGAAGAAACTAACCATGGTTAGGTCAAATTCAAGATTTAACGGGCATTTAACGGAAAAAAGTAAAATAGTGTCACGGTTGTAATTAGCATATAGTTGGGGGGTACCATTGGAATTAACGTGGGCACCATTGATATTTTGCTATAATACAGAGGTACCATTGATAATATCCCTTAATAAAATGATAACAAGTATAATCAGTACAATAAACACTAAGGAGTATCTAAATTGACCGCGTCTTCGGCGGTGTTATTTTGTTGTCGTTGTATGCCGCACACTCACAGTCTATTCCAAAGTAATTTCCTGTTGCGATACTGTATCTCTAAGTCTTTACATGAATTGTTAGCTGCTGCTCTCCAATTTTGCTGGACTGGCGGCAGTGGAGATGAATCATCGTTCATTAAAAGCTGAACACAATGATTCCTGTTAACCCAAAGAATATGTATAAGTTTGTTTACGCCACGCGTTCCCCCTGTTCTCCTTAACGGAAGCACTAAACAGTTATACATTGAATGACCATCAGCAGAGCCATAATACGCAATTGCTATGTTCAGAAAGGTTGCGGCGGAATATAATGTTGTCATTTCAATCCAATGACTGTACGGAGCAGGTCCTTTGTTGTGGGCACCAATTCTGTATATAGCTTCCTCAACCAAATCATCTGATAGATACACGCGTGCATATTGCTCTCTATGCGTTTCCATTTTCAAACTCATTGCACGTCGTAAAAGAGGTCATGCTTTCTTGCCCCTTAACTTTGTGGCGGCAATGGCTCTAAAACCACAATTACCGTCACCGATGACATCAATCCAATCAAACAGATATGGCGAAAGAATAAACGAGATGTTATCTGGCCACAGAAAAAGTGAAAAATCACGTCCTGCTGAACCATCTGAAATAATGACAGTATATTAATATTATTCATTTGACCTAGAACATATAAGAGTATACGCAAACAAATAAGGGTACCTGATAAGTTGAAACTAAAGTTAATTCCAGCTGATGATTGGTGCAACCAACTGCTAGATCTACCAGTAGATCTCCCGCGTGATGAAGATCTGGATCCGCGACCCCTTTAGGACGAGCTGTTGTACTCAAACGCACTTTTGTTTCTCCTCAGGGTTCTGTTTGTCATTGGTCTTCCCTTCCTCGGTGGACTTGCTTGTGGCTCAGGTATATCTGCTCCATCAGAGTTCTTGTTCAAGTACCTGAGACACGCGCCATACAACTGAGAGGTCGACTTTTAAAACTTCATGTACCAACGATTGAAAATACTCCTTATCATCGGCGTTTGCGTGTCGTACTTCTTCGTTGGCGTCTTCTTCTGGCTCTAAGTACTTTAACGTTTTCCAAAACGGATGTATATCATCCAAGTACAAAGCACCATTAGACCTGATTGACAAGTAACAGTAACACGAGCATAGTAATCCGTGGGTTTTTTGAATGAAACAACCGCATTTTTCAAAAAGACAACTACCCAAGTTTAACATTCGGTTGTGCTCCATCATCAATTGTTCCAAAGCAAATATGAAAACATGACGATACAACGGTCTGAGAAAATTAAGTCGCGACGTTCTGTAAATGGAAATCCTTGATTCCTCCAGCCCTTTTAAATAGCGTATCAAATGAGCTATTATCGCTACCCAAGTAGTACTTGAAGGAAGAGTGTTGGCTTTCAACTCTACTGGTAGTCTAGTTACCCAAGTGCAAACGATCATTCGTCCACGCACGCACAAATTTCTCCTTGTGAGGAATCCATGTTCTAGCCAAGTATCGCACGACCCTCCTATTCCTAATCGACCAAGAAGACACAATCCCTTCCCATCTATTTTCATATTCAGGGATCGTCACACTGTTAACTAAGGGGTTCCATTTTGTTTGCCTGAATATCTGCCCCTATTGATTTTTCTTCCCGCCGCACAATTTATCGATCATGTTCTCCACGTCATTTCTTATATGCCATACGCATAATAAATGTCGTACATCTGCATTGAACATAAATTTAAAATTAAGTGAGACATATATACACTGAATGATAATAATTAATAATAAAAACATGTTCACCTGGAAATACAACACTAATAGCTGCAGACAAACCCTTATCCCGATCCGTTACGATTACGTCGGGCGTCTGGACTCTGCCATAAATACCCCTCAACCTCTCCAACACCCAAGAATAAGACACAGACGCCTCATCTCGCATCAAACAGAACGCAACCAAGAAGTTATGATTCGTTGGCGTCATTCCAATGATTTCGCATAGGGGCCACTTTTGCTTATTTGTTTTGTACGTTGTGTCTATCAACACAATATGGGGCCACGAACGTATCATCTGGATAGATGTTGGATTCGCAATCAATAATCTACTCAACTGCCCCTCACTATCCAAGTATGTCCAGACTACATAATTGTGCTCCGTAGCCATATAGACAGTGTTGAAGAGGAGTTCTACACTCCATCTCTTCTCTCCTTATTGAAAACCAAATGTTAGTGCTATCTCATCAGCCAAGCATGTAAATCATCTACAGAATCAAACTCTCTATCGGTAACAAATCTATCGGAATAATCTACATCATTCCCTAAGTTTTCAAAGTTCTGCAAATAATAAGGGTGTTATTATAATAACGTTATCGTAATATAATAATATATTAAAGTATATAAGTAAATAAAATCATTTACTTTAATATTTTATAAATAATAGTAACTTCAAATTAAGAAGAAATAAATTTTGAATAAAATATTTACACATTTAAATAAATTAATCCCTCCAATTTAAATTTAATTTTTATAATAACATTATCATAATATAATAATACATAAAAATAAAACAATATATTAAAACATTTATGAAATAAAAATAACTTAAAAAATAATTTAATTAAACAAAATAATAATTCAAAATTCAGAAAAAAAAAATATATATATTATACCAGTCGCACAAAAAGTGCGACTCAGCCTAGGTGCAGTCGCACTTTTTGTGCGACTGGTACTATTAATATTTTATTTTTATTTTTTTAAAATTTTAAACACAATATTACACAAATTATTAAAAATAACATTATCATAATATAATAAATTAAAATAAATTAATTTATGACAACATTTATTAAATAACATTATCATAACATTTATTATCATAATATAATAAATTAAAAAATATATATATATTATACTAGTCGCACAAAAAGTATTAACTAACTCGCCTAGGGTCAGGAGTTATGAGGGTTATGCTTCACTATACCAAATAAACTCGCCTAATTGTATTTAGCAGTTACGTCTGTAACAAATTAGTATTAACTAACTCGCCTAATTGTATTTAACAGTTGCTAAGCAATGGACACATTCAATCAACTTAACAATTACGTCTGTAACAAATGCATTGCTTTACAAAAGTAAAAAAATTAGTATTAACTAACAGGATTCAAAAGCTACTTACGATCTCCAGAGACTTAAGAGCATCAGCCATTGCAGCAATGCTCATCTTCTGAAACCTCTTCAGATATTTGTTCAAGTTCGCTTTCTAAACAAAGAAAGAACAAACATGAGACTTTTCACCATCAAATGTTAAAAAGTTGACAAATATCTAGGAATTGCACAATATAAACATCACCAGGAAGAACATTTTTCTCTGAAACTTCATATGCTGATTAAATTCAATTTTACCATCTATCATTTATTCAATTATTATGATCAAATTTATAAGAATTGCACAATAAGAATTCAACCTTTACATTTTCTACTTGTTTGATCAAATTTATAACTCGTGAGTTTCAATTATTATGATTTATATTTACATAATTAAAAATCTATTTTTCAGGGATTATTCTTTTATTACTAATCTACTGATTGGA
>NC_080047.1:29962889-29995389 GCF_026212465.1 Amaranthus tricolor
TGTTATTATATGAGGAAAAAGAAACAAGACACCCAAGACCCGCCGGCATAAAAAACCCCAGTGGGGAAAAAGCCATTGAGAGATGGGGCCCAGGAACCGACCACCCGAAGATTCGGCATGGGGGCGACGTAACTACATCCCCTAGACATCAGTATCCCTGCATAGAACACAGCTAACACCAGCGAGGCTCATGCATTACATCACCTTACACACCATAGATAGGACATTCCACCTTACACACCCCACAAAGCAAAAAAGAAAACATATACAAACCATATATACAAGCCATTAAGGTTGCAAGACGAACTAATCTACATTATGTATAACATTTGGAGCACATATATCGGAACCCATCATTTCCTTGGCCCAAATTCCAATTCGGATTTTCAAGGAAAGAACAAAATTGTGCAGATTTGGCGTTTTTCTTTTAAACTTGATTTGGTTCCTTTCATACCACAAAGACCAAAAGACGCATCCCAGTGTGAGGGTCCAGATGTCCTTGTGACTCCTACGATTGACCAGGCCTAGCCATTGTATGCTGAATTTTGAGGGTTGATTATGGAGAGGAGCTGATAGGCCCCACCAGTTAATAATTTCCATCCAAGCACTCCAAGAGAATCTGCAAACAAATAGAATGTGAGAGTTGGATTCAAGAAACATACCGCAGAAAGGGCAGTTTTGTTATGATTATTATTATTGTTTTTGTTATTATTGTTATGATTATTATTATTGTTGTTATTATTATTATTATTATTATTATTATTATTATTATTATTATTATTATTATTATGGTTGTTAATTTAGAAAATTAATTAAAATAATAATAATAATATAATTAATATTTTTGTTGTTAAACTATATTTGTTGATAATGATTAGTTAAATATTGCTTTTGTTAAATTATATTTGTTGATAATGTGTAGTTTAATATGTTAATTAATTATTGTCTTTTGTTCGTGTGGTTAATTTAACGTAACGTTTGATTATTTTTATTTATTAATAAAAGTTAACTAAATTATCAAAATTATGAATTTGCCCTTGGACTTAAAATTTCTTATGTATACTCCAACCTCAATAGATAACACCCTTATCACTCTTAAAACATTAAATTACAACATAAAATTCGTGGATCAAAAGCTAAGAAATTCAAACCGCAAACAAATAATCGAGGTCTTTTTCATTCGAATTAAATTAATTGTAAAAAAAATTAAAAATTAAAAAATAGTGCGACTGAGCCGTGGCCGAGTCGCGGGTTTTGTGCGACTAACCCGCACTATTTTTTTTTTATTTTAAATAATATATATAATATTATTATTTTTATATTTATTATTATTATTGTTGTTATTATTATTATTATTGTTGTTATTATTATTATTATTATTATTGTTATTATTATTATTATTATTGTTATTATTGTTGTTGTTATTATTGGTTTTATTATTATTGGTTTTCTTTTTTTTAAATGTTATTATTATTATTATTATTATTATTATTATTATTATTATTATTATTATTATTATTATTATTATTATTATTATTATTATTGTTTTTGATTTATTTATTTATTTATTTATTATTATTATTATGATTATTATTATGATTATTATTATTATTATTATTATTATTATTATTATTATTATTATTATTATTATTATTATTGTTATTATTATTATTATTATTATTATTATTATTATTATTATTATTATTATTATTATTATTATTATTGTTATTAAGTTTTTATTTTTCTTTTAAATATTATTTTTATTATTATTATTGTTGATATTGTTGTTATTATTGTTATTGTTAGTAAAAAAAAATTTAATGTTATTTTTAAATATTATTTTTGTTATTATTGTTATGATTATTATTATTGTTTTTGTTATTATTGTTATAATTATTATTATTGTTATTATTATTATTATTATTATTATTATTATTATTATTATTATTATTATTATTATTATTATTATTATTATTATTATTAATTTAGAAAATTAATTAGATTAATAATAATAATATAATTAATATTTTTGTTGTTAACTTATATTTGTTGATAATGATTAGTTAAATATTGTTAATGTTTAATTATATTTTTTGATAATGTGTAGTTTAATATGTTAATTAATTATTGTCTTTTGTTCGTGTGGTGCAACAAGTACACCTTCTGCATATGACCAACACAAGGTTGATACTGAGAACAGCGTAGAGGAATAGCGTGATGATCCTGGAACAGCTCAAGTTAATGAAGTTGATGTACAAAGAGCTGAGGAACAGTTACTCAATACTATGAACCTACATGGTCTAGCCTTAAGGAAAGTTTACATAATCCTGTACCTAAAAGAAGAAGGAAAGTTAATGAAGTTGTTGTGGAAATCTTCTTGCAGGTTCTGATTGTTAGTTGCCTTACCATTGTCTTGTTTGTGAATAACATGGGAAATATGGATGTGGATGAGAAAATAGAAACCCTTACCAATCTACTCCAGCAATTAGCCTTTACAGTAGCCAATAACATGGGGAATCAAGGGGAAAGACCTCAACAGCACCCACAAAACCATAGGAACAATGAGGATAAAACCTTGAAGATTGAATTACCTAATTTTGATGGACATTTTCAAGATCCAGAGGTGTACCTAGAGTAGGAAGCCAATATGGAAAGATATTTTGATTTTAAGGAAACCACACCTGAACAACAGTTTAAGCTAGCTAAGATTAAACTGACCAAGCTTACTGCTACATGGTTAGAAGGAGTGCAGAAACAAAGAAGGAGGGAGGATAGAGAAAGTATCAGTACATGGAAAAAACTGAGGAAACATTTAAGAAGGAAGTATGTCCCACACAATTATAGGCAACAACTATGCATACAATGGGGAACATTAAGGCAAGAGAATAGAATTGTGTCTGAGTATATCCAAGAATGGGAACGGTTGTCTATTGTGTGTGACACTAATGAGACTGAGGAGATGAAGATTGGGAAGTTTATAGGTGGCTTAAGGGAAGACTTGAGGAGAAAACTAGAGCTGACCCCAAACCTTACCTTTAGCTTAGCTTGTAGCATTGCTCTTACCCTAGAGAAACACTCCAAGAAGAAACCAAGCATAGGCAGTACCTACAGCAGACCAGTGAGGAATTATAACCCAAGGAATGTTGCAGCACCAACACCCACTATGACTCAGACCAATGCACTAGATAGGATTCCACCAGTGACTAATACCACTAAGGACAAAAATCCTAGGGACATGAAGGGGGTTGTTTGCTTTAAATGTCATGGGTATGGTCACCTTAAGAATGAGTGTCCCAATGCTAGAGCCTTCACTGTGCAAGAGTGGGCAGAGATTAGAGAAATAGGTGGTCACCACGAGAAGTTAATCTTCTATATTCAAATGCGCTTTATTTCTTCTAAGGTTTTTGCTTGTGGTTGCTCTTCCCTTTCTAGGTGGACTTGCGTAAGGCTCAGGTATATCGGCTCCATCAGGGTGTAATTCATCTTCAAGTACCTGAGACAAGTGTCGTACAACTGTGGGATCAGCTTTTAAGACTTCATCGACCAACGATTGAAAGTACTCTTTTTCGTCGGCGTTTGCGTGCCGTACTCCTTCGTTGGTGTCAACCCCTACCTCTGTGTACATCAAAGTTCTCTATAATGGATGAATGTCATCCAAATACAAAGGAACCATGTGACCTGAGCAACAGATAGAAATAACAAGCACACGGAAATCCATGGGTGCGTTGAAGTGCACAACCGCATTTGTCCAATAGATAATCACCCAAATCTAACATACGGTTATGCTCAAGCCGCAACTGCTCCAAGGCAAAAATAGATACATGGCGATATAAAGGTCTAAAGAAATGATGTCGCAACGACCTTGAAATAGAATTCATGAATTCCTGTAGCGCTTGTCGGATCCTGGCTTGCTGATTTTTAATCTATGTGTGTGCCCTTTTAAAAAGGTTAACAAATGAGCTATTACAGCTACCAAGATAATACTTGAAAGAAGAGTGTTGGCTTTCAACTCTACTGTTAGTCTGGTTACCCATGTGTAAACAGTCATTCGTCCATGCACGCACGAATTTCTCTTTAAGTGGAATCCATGTTCCAGCCAAATATCGAACCACCTTTCTGTTCCTAACCGACCAGGTAGTCACAATCGATTGTCATCTGTCTTCAAATTCGGCGAGTGTAGAACTGTCAACCAAGGGGTTCCATCTACTTTTCCTGAATACCTGCCCCTGTTGATTTCTTTTCCCACCACATAACTTGTCCACCATGTTCTCAACGTCGTTGGCAATATGCCATACACATAACAAATGTCGCACATCTACATTAAACACAAACATTGAACATAATTAAGACATATTCAATAAATAGAACACCAATAATTAATCAACAAAACCTTTTTACCTGGGAAGGCATCACAAATAGTTGCAAATAAACCCTCATCTCGATCAGTTACAATGACGCTAGGATTCTGAGCTGTGCCAAAAATATCTCTCAATCCCTGCAACACCCACGAATATGACACAACCGCCTCATCTCGCATCAAACAAAACGCAACCAAGAAGTTGTGATTGATTGGCGTCATTCCGATTACTTCACACAGTGGGCACTTTAATTTGTTTATTTTGTACGTTGTATCTATCAACACAACATACGGCCACATACGTATCATTTGAATGGAGGTAGGATTTGCAACTAATAATCTGCTCAATTCCCCTTCGCTATCCAAGTCTGTCCAAACCACATAATTATGCTCTGTGGTCATATAAAGACAGTGTTGAAGGGGAGTCCTACCCTCCATCTCTTCTCTTCTTATTGATTGCCTAACATTATATATCTGATTCAGACTAGCATAAAAACCAGGAAATTTTCTCTAATTGAAGTCATGATAAAGGCAAGTTGCATGCCGGTTGCACTAAGCTCTCGTATATGCTGCCGAATATCTACATTCCACCTATTTGCCTTTACATGACCATCTCTGTACACTAAGAATCGGTGGTTATATCTACCTTTTTCACCAGAACACACCCTCACCGTCCAAGGTCTTTCTCTTGGTTTACGACTACTTGCTACAATCATAAATTTACACTGACATGTTCTACTTTTGGAACCAGGTCGGGCAACATTATCTAGGTTATGCAAATCACCCCTAATATTACCATAGCGGTGACATCTTAAATACAAACTGACCCTAGAACGTCCTTTTTTTTGTTTATAAGAAGCACGTGTAAATTGAAAACCAATTCCTATTGCTCTCTCATCGGCCCAACTATATAATTCATCTAGGAAATCAAATTCCCTATCCGTAACAAACCTACCAGAGTAACCTACATTGTCCCCTAAGTTTTCAAAGTCCTACAAATTTAAAATATGAAATAAACGATACATTAGGTTAATAAAACATTATACAAACAAACATTAATAATAAAAATATTCAATATTAAATAAAAAATAATTTACTTAAAAATTAAAATTTCAGCTACATTAATAAATATATATACACACACGTGTATATATATATATATATATATATATATATATATATATATATATATATATATATATATATATATATGTATATATATATATATATATGTATATATATATATATATATATGTATATATATATATATATATATATATATATGTATATATATATGTATATGTATATATATATATATATATATATATATATATATATATATATGTATATATATATATATATATATGTATATATATATATATATGTATATATATATATATATATATATGTATATATATATATATATGTATATATATATATATATATGTATATATATATATATATATATATATATATATATATATATATATATATATATATATATATATATATATATATATATATATATATATATATATATATATATATATATATATATATATATATATATATATATATATATATATATATATATATATATATATATATATATATATATATATATATATATATGTTCACTTGGAGGAGAAATGACTCGAAAAGCAAATTAGATAGAGCCCTGTGTTGTCAAGATTGGTTAAGGAATTTCCCGAACTTAAATTTGGTGGGCCTTAAAAGAAGCTTTTCTGACCACAATCCGCTGCTCCTAACTTTGGAACCGGGCAACAACTGAGGTCCCAAACCGTTCAAATGCTATGATGCTTGGTTCTTGAATCCAAAGTTTAAAAGCTTCCTCAACAATGAATGCGAAACCTCCCAAACGAATCCCTGCACAACAAGTTGAAAATCCTCAAGGGCCCCCTGAAAACATGGCGAACAGAAAACTTTGATCTTATGGATAATAAAATCTCGGAGCTGGAATCTGTTGTACATGATCTCGAAAATGTGAGTGATAACAGGGATTTAAACGTCATGGAGAGGGCCAGATTGTCTGCCGCCAATAGCGTTCTTAAGCTATGGCTCATTAGAAGAAAAAGGATGTGGAGACAAAAAGCCAGAACGTATGGTTTCAACATGAAAGATCACAACACAAGATTTTTCCACGCGTACACAATATTTCGAAGAAAAAAGAATGAGATTATACAGACTAACATCAATGGCAGAAACGTATAGGGTGTCCAAAACCTCAAAGCTGAAATCCAAAGTTACTTTGCCAATAGATTCTCACAGGAACAGACTCCAAAGTTCGATTTTTCTCTGGGAAACCACCCAAAAGTCACGGCTGCACAAGCAGAATTCTTGGAAACAACCCCTACGAGAGAGGAAGTTAAAAATGCAGTATGGGCATGTGGCATTGATAAAGCCCCGGGGTGTGATGGGTACAACTTCAAATTTATCAGGGAAATGTGGGATATCCTTAAGGATGAAATCTACGATTTTGTCCTCGAATTCTTTGTGAGCGGTTGCACGGTGCGGCACTTGAATGTTACCTGGGTTACCTTGATACCAAAGGTTGTTAACCCTACATCCAACGATGATTACAGGCCTATCAGCATGGTGGGTGCTCTCTATAAGATTATATCTAAAATTCTCTCCCTCCACCTCAAAGAGGTGATTGATCCACTGATCGACGAATCCCAAAGCGCCTTTGTGATGAACAGACAGATTCTAGATGGTGTTTTGATCGCAAATGAGTCTTTACGATGGTTGAAAAAAAAGAAGATCCCTGGTACTCTTCTAAAACTGGATTTTCAAAAGGCCTATGATTCAGTAAACTGGTCCTTCTTGGAACTTGTCATGATTAAGTTAGGATTTGGTCGGAAATGGATAAGGTGGATTATGAACTGCGTTAGCTCTGTCTCTATGTCTATAATCTTAAATGGCTCACCCCTGAAACCTTTCAAGATGGAAAAGGGCTTGAGACAAGGGGATCCTCTGTCACCGTACCTTTTTATCCTGGTCAGTGAAGCCCTGGTGTGCCTCCTGAAAAAGGCAAATGACATGCACATGATTGAGGCCGTACATATAGGAAAAGATAAGGTAAGTCTGAAATATCTACAATTTGCTGATGATACTCTGGTATTTGCTCCTAGAAATTCAATGTGTATTACAAATTATTTTAGAATCCTTGATGTTTTTGCTATAATGTCTGGTTTGAGTCTGGACATTGCTAGAAGTGTGGGTTGCCTCCATTCAAAATGCCCTTTTACCTACCTGGGCTTTCCCCTTGGAGACAATATGCATAGATGTTCTGCTTGGAAGCCAGTGGTGGAAAAGATACAGAATAGACTATCCTCGTGGAAAGCGAAAATCTTATCTAGAGCAGGGAGACTAACTCTCATCAAAATTGTGCTCAACAGCTTACCAGTATATTATATGAGTATGTTCAAAATGCCGAAATCCATTGCGCTGAAAATAGTGAAAATTCAAAGAAGATTTTTCTGGGCAGGGACAAATGGTGATAAGTTGGGCTGTGCTATGGTTAGATGGTCAGATATAGAAATTCCGAAAGAATTGGGAGGTCTAGGGGTAGGTAACATCATGCACAAAAACTTGATTCTACTGTTCAAATGGTGGTGGCGCTTTTCTGAGTCCGATAATACGCTATGGAAAAGAATTCTTATGTCTGTAAATGAAATCAAAGGGTTAAAAGCTTCGACGGAAACATTTAGCAAAGCTAGAGAAGGTACGTGGTCTCATATGCTGACTAATGATGCCGACACATCCAAGATCAGATCGATCATGGAAGAGGGTATGATTGTAAAAGTCGAAAATGGAAATACTGTGCGATTTTGGTATGACAGATGGTGTGAAATTGGACCATTAAAAAGGGTATTCCCACGATTATTTACATTGTCCCTTCAAAAAAACCTCCTCATAAGTCAGATGGGGACATGGAATGAGGGAGCTTGGTCGTGGAACCTCAGATGGCGTAGAACCATATACGATTGGGAACATGATGAAGCTTTAAGACTCAAACATCTCATCGAACAGAAAATGCCGAATACAGAATTGACGGATGGTGTATACTGGAAACAGTCTGGTAGTTTGTGCTTCCCTGTAAAGAGCATCGCTGCGAAAATGTATGATTCTTATGCTCCCATTCTTTCGAAAAGCATCGTTAATATTGTATGGCAAAAGTTTGTCCCCCCAAGAGCACAATTGTCTATATGGTTTGCTAATCTAGAAAAACTAAAAACTGGTGATTTTCTAGAGGAAAAAGGGATCATTAATTCTCAGCAGGCCATTTGCCCTTTCCAGGGGAATCAAAGAATCAAATTCTCACGTTCTGTTTACTTGCAGATTCTCTTGGAGTTCTTGGATGAAAATGTTAGAATGGTGGGGCATGTCAGGTGTTCTCCATAATCAATGTGGAAACTTCAGTATTCAGTGGTTTGTTCTGGTGAAAAGTCGAAAGCACAGGAAACTATGGGGTCTTATCCTAGGCTGCGGTATATGGTCGCTGTGGTATGAAAGAAATAAAATAAAATTCGAAATGGGATCTCCAGAGTTTAATAAATTTGTTTACTCTTTAAAAATCAGGGTTAGAATCTGGGCTAAAGAAATGCTGGGTTATGCCGAAGTCGTACCCCTTGATATTATTTATAATATAGACTCTATCTTGATGTAGGCTTAGTCGTATGGAAATGTTAGAACAAAAGCAGGGGTGGTAAACGTCTGTGACATGTCCATCGTACATATGGTCTCGGTATGGTGTGTAAGGTGTGGCAGGTGTATAGCCCAATAAGGGTTTCTTTTTTGCTGTTTAAACAAGTGATGGATGCTCTGGTGTATTGCATAGCCCACTCCTATGCTGTTCTGGGTGGCCTGTTCCAAGTTTCCCTCTTCCTATGGCTTTTTCCCCTCTTAGGGTTTTTTATGCCGGCGGGAGCGGTGCGACCTTGGTACAGTGTTTCTTTCTTTGATATTTTAATATATTCCTAATTCTCAATATATATATATATATATATATATATATATATATATATATATATATATATATATATATATATATATATATATATATATATATATATATATATATATATATATATATATATATATATATATATATATATATATATATATATATATATATATATATATATATATATATATATATATATATATATATATATATATATATATATATAATAAAATAATTCTAATAATAATAAAATACATAATAATATTAAGTAATAACAAAATAGTAATAATAATAATAATAATAATAATAATAATAATAATAATAATAATAATAATATATAATTAATAATATAAATTATTTAATTATTTAAATTAATAATAATAATAATAATAATAATAATAATAATAATAATAATAATAATAATAATAATAATAATAACAACAGCAACAACAATAATAATGATAATAATAAGAAAATAATTAAAAAAAAAAAAAAAATAATAATAATAATAATAATAACAACAACAACAACAACAACAATAATAATAATAATAATAATAATAATAATAATTATTATTATTATTATTATTATTATTATTATTATAAAAATAATAATAATATAAATTACTAAATAAAGAAAAAAGTAAAATAAAAAAATTGGGTCGCATGCGACTGAACCACGGATGAGTCACACAAACCGTTTTTGTGTGACTCATCCGTGGTTCAGTCGCACATTTTTTGCGACTTTAATTTTTTTATTTTTAATTTTTTTTTAAAAAACACACATTTGAATCGATTAAAATACGTACCTAATCGGATTCATAGTCGTCTTCGTTAGCCATTGTATATCGATTCCAACTTTTAGCTTGTTTAAAGTCAAAGAACGTTTTTAGAGAGATTTTCGAGAGATATTACCATGTTTGAGTTCGTATATTATACAGGGGCACTATTGGAAATTTAATATATAAAGGGCTGACTTTTGATTTAATGTATTGAAAGTGATAATAGTGTTATTAAGTGAAATTTAAGTGTGTAAAACAAATTTAAAGTTCAAGGGCATTTTCGTTATTTTATTAAAGTAGGGGTGACGATAAAATGAAAAGGGTGACAATAAATAATAATACCAAAAAATTTTACCAATTAATCACAATCCAGAAAAACATAAAATAATCCGTACCAAAATTCAAATTCAAAATCCTCCGCTCTCTCTCCAACGGTCAGATTTCCGCATTATGCCCTTACATGTTCTCAAATCTTGACTATAAAACCTTAACCAGAAACTCCAATCCTTCATACATCATACCGCCTCCATTCCACCCATTTCTATTACATTAAACCCTAAATCTCTCTACTTCAAAAAACCCCCTAAATTCTCTCTTTACACTACATCTATTTTCTATCTCTTCATCTTCAATTTTTCGCGTTGAAGAACAAGTCAATGGATTTCACTACTTTGAAGAGACGTGACCTTCAATCTTTGTGCAAGAAGAACAATATTCCTGCTAATCTCACCAATGCTGCCATGGCCGATGCTCTAGCTTCTCTTTCTACTGTATGAATCGCTAAATGTGTTTCTACTTTTTTTCATTTATTTATTAGTAGTAGTATATTTTGATTCAATCGTCTGGAGTTTGTTTGATGAATCTGTTGATATTTATGCTTGGATTAATCAGTAAATGTATGTTTTGATTGTTTTATATTGAATGGAATTCACGCTGTGATATATATATATTTTGCTAAGACAACATTGTATTCTAATGTGTTGCATACATGCATTTGCATTGTAGTTTTCGTGCTGAATCCAATCAGTAGATTAGTAATAAAAGAATAATCCCTGAAAAATAGTTTTAAATTATGTAAATATAAATCAGAATAATTGAAACTCATGAGTTATAAATTTGATCAAACAAGTAGAACATGTAAAGGTTGAATTTAATCAGCATAGGAAATTGATTGCACTTTAATAAATTCTTATTCTAAATGTTAAATGTTCTCTATTGAATAAATGATAGATGGTAAAATTGTATGGGTCATATAGGTTGAAGGAATCGATGAATATTCAGGAATCCCACAAACTGAAGTCCAGGGATCACCTGAAAGATCTGTGATTGGCTCACCTAATGCACAACACCAAACCACCACGCGTCAAAGAGTCTCCAATGAAGAGCTTGAAAGCTCGAAAGTGGCTACACGAACTGGACGTGGAACCAGAACTAGAGTGGTTGAAGGAACTGATACTAAGAAGACTCCAGCCACACGTACGACGCGGAAAAGGGCATGTCAGGAAGCATCAATCAAGAATAAAATGGAGAAGGATCTGCAAGCTGAGTTTGAGGCTGATTTGGACCAATCTGAAGTTTCAGAGAAAAATGTTCTTCCTGGTGATGTTTATATTGTGCAATTCCCAGATATTTGTCAACTTTTTAACATTTGATGGTAAAAAGTCTCATGTTTGTTCTTTCTTTGTTTAGAAAGCGAACTTGAACAAATCTCTGAAGAGGTTTCAGAAGTTACTGTAGAGACTGAAGTACAAGCGCTATCAGAGAGCCAAAATGAGGTTGGGCAAGTTGATAATGGGCAAAAAGTCATTGGTGTGGATGACTGCAAAGAGAGCCAAGAAGAACAGAATGTGAATATGGTACAAGAAGATTCTGCAAACACGTTTGATGACAATAAGGAAGTGGACTTTCATAGCTTCTGTAGAAAGAACCTCCAAATCCTTTGTAAGAAGAACAAGATACCTGCCAACATGAGCAATGCTGCAATGGCTGATGCTCTTAAGTCTCTGGAGATCGTAAGTAGCTTTTGAATCCTGTTAGTTAATACTAATTTTTTTACTTTTGTAAAGCAATGCATTTGTTACAGACGTAATTGTTAAGTTGATTGAATGTGCCCCTTGCTTAGCAACTGTTAAATACAATTAGGCGAGTTTATTTGGTATAGTGAAGCATAACCCTCATAACTCGTGACCAATCTATCTGCACAATACAATTCAACTAGGAAACTGTATATCGTAGTATCTAATTGTGTAAATGGAATTATTACCCAACATATTTACATATACATAGAGTCCCCATATCTTGATTTTGCTTTAATACTCAAGGTCTGTTACTGCCTCTTCAAAACTCTAGCAGAAACTTGCTCAGTTATTTCTTTTGTGTTATATCTGACAATTTACACTTCATGTATGTTCAACCCAGATCAATTATAATTAATGCTGCATTATTACAGGTTGAAGGTTTGCACGAGTTAATCGAGGATTGTGACTCTCAAGCTTTATACTCACCTATGATGTCAGGAATTGCTTCATCATGTGCTCGTCGATCAAGGACCTCTCAGAAAACCATGAAGGAAGAACCATGGAGCTCAAAGCTGAATGCTAAATCATGTCGTGGTTCAAGGAGAAGGTTATTAGAAGAAAATGAACAAAAATATAATGTTGTGCAAGAAATTATAGCTGCACCAAGTGTTCTCCCAATGGTGAGTGAGGCTGGTTCTGCTATCATTGATTGTGAGAGCCTTCAGGAAAAGGAAGATAGTGCAGTGCGCAAGAGTGAGCAAAAGAAATTGGTGAACTCAATTGTGGACAATAGGGAATGTCCTCCCACATCCAGTGATTATGAGGTTGACAGTCCAAAGTCTTGTGAAATTTCAGGTGAGGCTGGGATCTATATTAGTAAATGTAATTAGTAAGTGCATAATCAATTCCAAAAGAGCTCTTTCATTAGATAACTAATATTTAGGCCTTGTAAAAGGTTGGTTTGTGTTGTTCCCTTGAGTCCTAATTTTCTTACAAAACCTGCTAAAACAAAAATGAAAATTCCGCTGTTATTTTATGATCTTAATTGAACTTCAATGCTAACAGGTGAAAATGATTATCTCAATGCGAAGAAACTGAAGGATCTAGAAGAAACAGTTTCTGAGATGGATGAAAATGCTAAAGATGATACTGTAGCAAGTTCAGAGAATGATTTGGACCCCCAGGCAGTGGTTAAAATTTTCAGCAATGATGAGGAACCGGATTTCGGTTCAGAAAATGGTGAATTTACCAATATTCAAAAATCAAGCAACATGGAAAATGATGCTGATAGTGAATCAGATGATCTGGTCACTGCTCCTCATTCTGCTACAGAACAAATGTCTAGAGAGATTGTTTCTGAGTCAACTATTCAAGCTGATCAAATTTTCAGTTTGGATACCAACATGGATAGTAGTTCAGAGAATATACAGTTTGAAAAAGTACTCACATTTTCAGTGAATGCTGCTGCACATTCTGGATCGGCTGAACGTGATGGTAGTAGCCATGTAGAAGATGAGTTGTCTGTAGAATCTAATACTGAGCCAACTATTAAAGCTAACAAAACAAGTTCAGAAGTGAACGTGGAAGGAGAATCTGAAACTAGCTACACAGAAGAAGAGATTTCTGGTAAACAGATTCAGGAAAAAAGTTTGGAGAGTGATTCTGAAAGTAGCTGCACTGAAGAAGAGGACTTTGGTTTTGAGTCAACTTCTCAAGATCAAGTTAGTCTTGAAACTAATGTTGACATTCTATGTGAAAAGATTCAGCTCGAGAAACTGGACACGACAAACGTTTCTGCCCCAGACAGCAATGTTCTAATTTCCAACAATTTAGAGCTCACTACTCGGACTGATTTATGCTCATCGACAGAGATGAATCCACTTGAGAAAGTGGACACATCAATTGATTTTGCTAACGATGCTTATACAGAAGATCTGACTTCCAGAAAGTATGGTGAGACACCTTTGCCTCAGAAAAGTATGCGAAAATTGAGGAAGTTGCTCAAGGAGAAACTTCAGGGGCGAAAAGCTCAGGTGAGTTTTACTTATCAAATTTTACAGAAAATGAAATTTTAATCGAGCAAATTGAGCTAGTGAATACTCGATGTTAACATCTGTTGCCAACTTGTAGATGGAAAAATTGGAGAAGAGACTGGAGGCGTTGACCTTGGAAGAGACTAAAAGCGCAATGGCAAAGGGGGAAGGTCTTCGGGTGGAGTCTGAGTTGTCTGGTATGTAAAGGCACCTTTGTAAAAATATGATTCTGCCTAAGTTTTATTCAAACCAATACCGAGAATTGCATCCCTAATAATTACGTACATGTGTATGTTTTTCGCTTTTCTTTGGCATATTTTGAAAAGCATCTTTGTTTCCCTGAGCATGAAAATCTTTTATTGGTAGGAAATGAAAATCCAATTCCTCAAATGGTCCTTAATGAAAAAGCTGTTGAGGGTCACATTGAAAAATCAGAAGATACCAAGGATGGGGTGAATAATTCTGATATTGATGCTAAAACACTTCTGCCAGTTGATGTTGTGACTGATAACATCAGTGGTAGTACATACCCCCCACAATCAACACCAAGCAAGTTTTCAAGGACGTCACTGATGTTTACGACTCCAACTAAAACGGCAAAGTCAGCTGAAAGGAAGAACTGTGTTTTGGATGTCAACAAGGAGAACATTGACAGCAGTGCTAACAAAACTGAACCTGGAAAAATCAAAATTGTTGTTACTGATTCTGCTATGAGCTTGGGGAAGCTGAAAAAGGAATGCAAAATGCACCAGGTAAGACTGCTTCTCTTGCAGTGTTTAACAAAATTTACTTGTCTTTCTGTAGTGTCTCAACAAAATTTCAATGTCTTGCACCAATTTTGTTTACATTTTTGAGGTGTGTTGTGTGTAGCAGCAGTCGGAGAAGAAGAGGACGCCATTGCAGTCATATTCACAAAACAATCGCCGCCTTGGCTAGAATTCACTCAAGGGGACAAATACAAAAACAATCTCAAATGATGCTGTTTCATGGACTTGGGAGGTTAAAACCTTTGGTTTGCCTTCTTGTAGCTGTGGTTTTTATTTTTCTTTCTTTGATAAACTAAATATGTAGTCAACAGTGTTTGTTGATGTTAAGCCATGAAAGGCTTAAATATGTGGTTGTGATAAACTAAATCTCAAATTTTTGATAAAGGCAAACTCAATGTAAGCGCCATATTGGCAATGCAAATTTTTAAATGCAACATCTACATATTGAAGATACTATTTACTATTTAGTTCCGGAAATTTAAAATGTCATATGTTATGCGTTTCTTCTTGAATTCTCTTAATAACATGTTTAATGAAGTTTTCAACCTATTAAATTGTTTTGCTTGTGATAGAGGGTTTTGGATCTACTTTGGACTTGACTTGGCTTGAACATGTCAATTAAGGGTTTTGGTTCAATTTTTTGAGACCCAATGTATTTGAGTCCGGACATGAGTTCAAAACAAAGGGTTTGGGTAGGATTAGGGATTTATATTATCCTATAAATTTGTTCCGTAATTAGACGTGAACACAATTCGGTTTGGTTTGGTCTGATATTAAAATCAGATAAAACCAGAAATTCTGGTTTGAAAATTTTTTAGATCGGACCGGTCCGTTTAAATCACCAAACTGGACTGGACCAAATCGTATTACAACGGTTCGGTCTGGTCTGGTCTACAGTTTTTTATTTTTATATTTTTCATCCAAGTTAATACATGTATTTATGCAAATATTTCACACCTACAATTCATAAATATAATAATTTGTGATTAGTTGATTACATCAACATCATTCAAGTATATATTGCTATATAAAAATACATTTTAAAATATCTAGGTAGCAACTTAATTTTTTAAATACAAAATTATGATTTTCGACCATAGTACGGTTTGCGGTCCGGTCTGGTCTGAAAAATAAAAAATCGAGACCAAACCGTAAACCGTAATTTAATTTGAAAAAAAACAAGACTAGACCATTTAAACCGTAGACCAGACCAAATACTAAAATTCCGGTTTGGTTTACGGTTTAGACCAAACTTTGTTCAGCCATATCCGTAACTATTTCTATAATATTATTTAGAAATATAACCTATAGAGACTCATTTTAATACCAATGAAACCTTTGATATGTAAGACTCATTTAGAATTAGTTTAGGTCCCTGGACCGTAAAGTCATTAGACCTAGTAGAAGACTCGTTTAGAATCTGTTTAGGTCCCTAGACCAGGTAGATCTCAGTCTGAATCTAAAATTTTCAAAAGCTTAAGGGGTTGGGTCTAGTTGAACTCGACCCATCACCATTCCTAGTTATTACCACACTGCATTGAAAATTTATGTTGCAGCTAGTCATTAGGACAGTCTCTTCTCTCTAATATTTTAGGGGCCTACACAAAATAATATAGAGGGGCTATTTTCATATAAGACTACTTTTTTAAGCCAAAATACTCTTTTAAGTTGCATCTCCCTCGTCACTTTGAAAATATAAATCTTATGACTGAAAATACAAAAACTCAAATGAGTTACAATCAAAATAATACAACACTAAAATGAAACCTAATGAACACACAGTTGCGAATCCAGACCTCAAGTTCAGTGAGAGCGCAAACTAGTATAGAAATAATTCATTAAAAATATTTCAACATACCTAGATTGAAGATTTATCAAAAATAATAATATTTAGTTTCAAAATTATCAATTACGAAATTGGCATATACTGTTATAATAAATTTATTGTATTTGGAATGTATATATGGACCGGTCACAATATGGTATATATCAATTAACTATAATTCGCGTCTCACTAATCTTATTAATCCAGCATGCGTTTGCATTATAGATATAACTTATCAGTACAAAGATAATCAATAATAATGTTTAGCTTAGTTGGTAAAATCCACATGTCAACAATCTTTGACGAGGGTTGATTGTGGGGTTAATCCTTACTAACTATAATTTTTTTAAATTAGGTGAGTGCCCTCAAGTGTGGGCGGGTGAGCCCTCTTGACTCCGCCCATGTGGACACATACAAATAGGTAAACCTCAATCTTATGACTAAAGTTATTTGAGAAAGGAACAAAAAGAAATCAATGTGACAATGCAAATTTAAAAATATTCAACAAAAACCTAAAAGTTTTTCCATCAACCACGAATAGAAAGAAAAAATGACACTAACTAACTCAAAGTACGAATTCTAACCAACACTAATAAACTTTAAACTTCAACAATTAACAACAAACACTAATTCAGAAAGAAAATGATATCCCTAAGAAGAAAAACCATAGTAAAAAAAAAAAAAATAACTGGCCTATAATAATTGAAGACAAGTCATTCAATTTCAATAAAAATGTTTTTTTAAAACTTTTGCGCAACACAATTAAGAAAGTCTGCCAATACAACAGAGATTTGAACATGTGAGGAAAGGGAGTTGAAGAGAAAAAATGAAATTGTATCTATTTAAATTGAAAAAAAAGCTTATCTTTGACATTGATGAGGAGAAGGTAAATAGTTGAGAGGGAAAAGTTGCAATCTGTAGCGAATTTACCATTTCATTCGCTAAGTATAGAGAATTGAAGATAATTAATCTCCGTTGTCTTGCAAGAAACAAAATAATGTATGTTTTTCGAAAAACAAAAAGAAAAAATAGTATACAAAACTTTACCTTTAAGATTTTTTTAAAACTCCCACTTTAACCTTAGTTTTTAAAAATCCCCTCCTTATTATATATATATTGCCCAAATAGAAACAAAGAGGATTGTTGGTTTCCAATGCAATGCAACTACGCTCCTAATTAGAAGAGGATTTCCCCAAATCAGAAATCAAATAAAAAAGCAACAACTAACATAGTGGTGTTTCAGTGTGGTTGAATGCATGAAGTTATGATGGCATTTAGAGGAGTCTTAATCATAGTTGTAAATGATAATGTTAATAGGATGGTGAATGATACTTAATGAGGAGTTTAAGAGCCAAGAGTATGATTCTGCACGAGATGCCTTGAACAAGGCACTGGGAGCTCACATTTGACTTGTTCCAACATGAAGATCAGAGTAAAACAGTAGGGTCTGGAACAATGTGCTCGAACAAGAAAAAAGGAAAGCTTGATCGAGCACCGTGTGCTACCGCAGACAGAAGGTTGCTGTGTAAGCTGCTCGAACGAGCACTACTAGGGCTCGAACGAGTAGCCTTGTCAGAGGCATCACTGAATTCTATTTTCGGCCTTTGAATTTCTTGGACCTGTTTATTATGCAATAATTTTTAGCCTTAATTGTGTACACTCATTAATGTAATAATCCTTTATAAATAGGGAGCTCATATGCTCATTTACAATCATCAAACATAAACCTTTAACCTAAACACATAACTTATAATCTCTTACACTTAATTGTAATCCTTTATTGTAAGAGTTGTTGAAACTCTATATTACACACCTCTGAGGACGTAGCCTACATTGGGTGAACCTCGTAAATACTTGTGTTCTTTTTTGCATTGTTTAATTACCTTCATACATTGCCTTTTCATTATAATTGTCATTAGCTCATCAAGGTAATTCATACCTTCGATCTTATTGATATTAGAGTTTGAGAATTGTTTCTTAAACTCTAATCTAGCTCTCATTTCAAATTTCTATTCTGATTGTTTATAAGAATTATGGATGATAATAATTTATATTTAATGACCCATAAATTCCAAGCAAACCTCAAAATTTATATTTTTGATAAGAATTGCTTTTATCCCGCAATTCGACTCCCACTAAACTAAAAAGATGCATTGTTCACAAAACGCCTAAGATGTTGAATGTGTATTTGGAATTTTATAAGCACGATTTGCAATCATACAAAGATGTTGTTTGCGATTAGGATTTAATATGGGAAATAACGCTG
Organism: Amaranthus tricolor; assembly: GCF_026212465.1. Classification (NCBI taxonomy): domain Eukaryota; kingdom Viridiplantae; phylum Streptophyta; class Magnoliopsida; order Caryophyllales; family Amaranthaceae; genus Amaranthus; species Amaranthus tricolor. Next base: position 29,981,924 of record NC_080047.1, read on the forward strand.
GCATGTATTATTCTTCACAATAAGATTATTGAAGATGAACATGAACATGCAGAAATTATAAAGACACAATTGAATCCGTACAAGACAACATTTAAAATGTTGAACCCATATTCACAATCACGCAATACTACTTACCAAGTTCAAGAGCGTAGAAATAATAATTTAGCGTTAGAGTAATATATGCATAGAAGATAATAAGTTTAGGATAGACAAATTCATAATACTTTGCAAAGAGACTTTGTAGAACATATAGGGGAACATTGTCGAGGATGATGATGCTTGAAAAAAATGTGTAGTGCAAATGTTATGTGTATTATTTTTCATTCAATGTATGAGTTTTAATTTCAGAAAATAAATACTTTAAAATTTTTAATTAAAAACTTAATAGTTAACTAACAAAGTTTAATAACAAAAATAGTAATTTAAAAAATTACCTCATTAACTAACGAAATTAAATTATTTATTTACTGATTTAGTTAGTTAAATTATTTAATTTTAATTACGTATAATTAATTATTAATTAAAATATTTTAAGTTCATCTTCACATCAAAAATGAATAATGATATATGAATATGAGTGAGAAAATAAAAGTAGGCCATTTAAAAGTGTTTGGGCAGGTAATTGAAGAGTTCAAATGACACAATCAGAGTGGAGGTTGCTAAAGAAAATCTGGTTTTTCAGTTTCCAAAGACCACCAAGATGCCTTTGATGGAGCAAGCATGCCAAGTGGAGATTATTGATAATGAGGTTGCCTCTTTTGTGAAAAAATGGATATGATTGCACAAATATATTATGTTATAACTCTTAATAAATTGCTATAACTCTTAAATATATGCTGGTATAACACCAAATGTAACATGTTAAACCCCAAAAAAATATTTTTATAACCTCAAATATATTATGTGACTTTTCACATTCTACTTCACACGCGCTTTGATTTCAGCAACAATTTTTTTAAAAAATTAATATAAATTAGATTTAGGCTGGGCTTTTGAGAGCCGTCAATAAAAGACGGTCTCTCAATAGAGCACCTGAATATGATTGACCCTTTTGGCAAGCTTTTATGTCATGATTCTCAGGGTCGCTCTATAGAGGCAAGGTACTGGGAAAGACAGCTTAATAAGGCCCAAGCTTGTGATCCAAGAAAAGACGTCTTGGAGTGGAAAATTTGAAATCTTTAAGTCAAAAAATCTAAAAAATGAACCAAATAATTTAACTTTCAAACTTATTCCAAAAGTAAGCGTGAAATTTTCAAACCTGTGGTTTGTGGCTGTTCGCAGTTACCAACTGCGAACATCTTTGATTTTTTTTTGACCTGTTCGCAGTTAGTAACTGCGAACAACTAGCTCCACAAATACGCACAGCAGCTTTCACCGTAAACAGATCAAACTGCGAACAGGTCAAAAAGAAGTCAAAGTTGTTCGCAGTTAGCTAGGTTGCACTAAAACGGACACGGACACGCCATGGGTACGGGAAAACGCCAACTTAAAAATGGCGGACACGGGGACACAAAAATGGTAATATAATAAATATATCAAATTAAAGATAATTTTACAATCTTTCATTTGATATTTGTAAATAAACACTTTAAAAACATAAAATTCACATAAAAGGCAAAATGAAGATTAACAAATAACACATTAACAATTTAACATTAACAAATAACAATTAACAAATATTCAAAGAGGATATACAAAAAAATCAAGAACAACATTTCAACTTTTCAAAATTCAAATTACAAACACATTAAACATTTAACATTAACAAATAACAATTAACAAATATTCAAAGAGGATATACAAAAAAATCAAGAACAACATCAAATTACAAACACATTAACAATTTAACATTAACAAATAACAATTAACAAATATTCAAAGAGGATATACAAAAAAGTCAAGAACAACATTTCAACTTTTCAAAATTCAAATTACAAACACATTAACCATTTAACATTAACAAATAACAATTAACAAATATTCAAAGAGGATATACAAAAAAATCAAGAACAACATTTCAACTTTTCAAAATTCAAATTACAAACACTAAGATTAAGAATTTAAGATTAACAAGTAACACATTAACAATTTAAAGTTAACAAATAACAATTAACAAATATTCAAAGAGAATATAAAAAAAAAATCAAGAACAACATTTCAACTTTTCAAAATTCAAATTACAAACTTTTCAAGATTAAGAATTTAAGATTAACACTAAGATTAAAGATTAGAACAAGATTAATATTAGGATTTAGGATAAAAAGTGAAAATACTTTAAACAAAATCAAAAGAGAGTGCGGTAGTGTTCGTCTGTGATGGTTTGGTGGAGGACAGGAGGAGCAGCCGGCGGCGGTGGCGTGGTGCAGAAGTGCGGCGGCGACAGTGGAGGTGGAGGAAGAGTTGTGTAGAGTTTTTAGGGTTAGAGTGAAAGAGAGCTAAGAGGAGTGAGAGCAAGAGAGGGAATTGAATGGGAAGGGTTCGAGTATCACTGTATCAGCTATTTTTGTCTTTTTTGATCTGTTCGCAGTTAGTAACTGCGAACAGATCCAAACCTCAGGTTTAGTAATTTTACGCTTACTTTTGAAATAAGTTTAGAACTTAGTTTATTTAATTAAAATTTTTTTTTTGCTTAATTATTTCAAAAATTTTAACAACAGTTTCTAACAAATACAAATGAAAAAAAATTAAATATACCATTCTTCAAATTAAAGACTCTTATTTGGTTAAACTTCAGAATGTTTTCTATTTCTAGCTTTTCATTTTAGACTGAACAGTTGATAAGAATTTATTTTAAAAAATCATTGTTAATAAGTGTGAATGACTTGAGAAAAATAGAAATGAATAAATAGTAATGAGAATTTTTTTGAAGTCAACGTTAAGAATGCTTTAAAACCCAAAACTAAAGAGTTTGGCTTTAGACATTCACTACTGTCCAATTTACACACTAAACTTATCCACCATTGTGAGTCCCTAAATGTAATGTCTAATATTTCTCGTCTCCCAAGTTTGCTACTAAAACGTATAACATAAATATGACGAACTAGTTTAATTGTTGAGAGAATTAGATAAAATATAAAAATTGTGTAAATGATCTTAAAAAATGTGAATGAGCATTAATGAAAACAATTTTCTTTAAAGAATATATAATTCAAAAGAACAAACAAAATGAAAAAATGTAGCAAACTTGGGGAGAAGTTTTGAGAAAGTACAACCATGCTGACATGAAGGATGATACAAACAGATGCGCATTCATTCGAGACGGCACCTGAACAAAAGACGCGCAGTGAAGAATATACGTGTTTGTAAACAGTAGTTGACAAAGCCTCAGGATTTTACAAACCATATACTGAATATTTAATATCAGATGATCGGAGGCTGAAAACCGAAAGCATCACCATTAGTTTCACCACAAAACTCCAGAATTACCTACATTTGCTATACGTAAATGGTAAACTCTTTCACTACTTCCTTTAGAAGAGATCATCACCTCGAGTCAACCTGCTAAAACCCAGAATACATGCTGAGGAAAATTGCACTAAATATTTAGGAGAAAGACATCAGACAGAGTACCAGATTGTAACCTGGTAAATCAGATCGATGACGGTCCCACAGACGAGTATCCTGCAGCTCGTACTTCCTTAAGAGTGTTAGCTAACCAGTCCAAACCCTCATAGAGACCATCTCCCCGTAGTGCACAAGTTCCTTGAATGTGCCATTTTCTATTTTTGAGATCCAAGAGACCCAGTCCTTCACAAACTTCCATTGGTGACATGGCTCCTCTCTGCAAGCAAAAGACACCACACTTTATAAACCAAGGACCCGAAATATACAAATTCTACAAGCACCCAAGTGATTGCAAACATGTCTAGTTATAACACTGATTTTCATCTCCATCTCCTTAATGCATGGCAGAACTCGGTGAAAAGCAATTTGAACTAACTGTTGATAAAACAATTTCAAATTTCTGGCTCAAAAATGAAGATAGCAGCAGGCAAGTACATGGCGGAACATAGTTAGTAGGGCTGTTTCTAACTTTTAAATGTTGTGAACAACCTGCATATTAACTTGAAAGTGAGTTATTGGCAGATGTAAAAGGATTTTTTATTTTATTTCTTTTTTGAAATTAAAGGTGGGCTGATATCATAAAAATCTATAGAAAAAGTCATAGATCCAAACCGGACCACTACCACACCACACATCATCACATGCTAGAAGACAGATCCCATCGAGTAAGTCTATGAGGCACTTGATTACATTTTCTAAAGTAGAAATTAAAAGATATAGACTCAAAGAAATTAGAGTACGAAAGCTTATTATCAACACCTGTGCATGAAAATTCCTTTGCCCCCCCTTATTCAACGTATCAATTACTAATTCGGTATCACCTTCAAGTATCAATTGATTCCAGCCTTGGTTCGTTGCTATTTACAAAGCCCATTTTACTGCTATGATTTGGCCATTTTGCTGTTATTTTATGGGCTTATGGCTTAAAGAAAGAGAATATCACGTTGATAAACATAGGTCACTGTAAGATTTAAGAAAGAGGATATCTCATCACTTCAGCCTTATTCAGGCTTCCACAAAACAAAAACAACCGATCTCCTGAGAGACTGTCTCTCAGAGAGACGTTTCTCAAGCCCAGCCCATTAAAGCTTAATTAAACTAAAAGATGATAATAGGCTGACCAAATTAAAAATGGTCTCTCAAAGAGACCGTCTCTCACAAGAATTTGTGTTAAACTAAAAGATGACGATAGGCTGACCAAATTACAAATAGTCTCTCAAAGAGACCGTCTTTCATAAGAATTTTTGAAACAAAAATTCTCCAAATTACCTTCTGAGAGTCCTTCAGAGAGAGTTTCTAACCAATTGGTGGTAAAAAACTCTAAGCAACCAAAAAACGGTGTAGTGACTAGTGAGGTGTTAACATTTAAAAAAACTATATCACAAGGCAAGACTTGTTCTCAGAAAGTAAAACTCCGTCTCCATTGGTTTCTCTATATGTTGAATTAGCTAGTCACCCATTTCTAGTAAACACTTCAGGCATGCTTGTGTTGAGGGTAAATATTTTAGTGGAAAATAAAAGTAAAACTATAAGATTAAGGTAAGTAGAGGTGAATTAAAAGGAAATATGAAGGATAAAGAATATAATAATATAAAGATGTAAGATGATCAATCTTATTTTGGAGGAGGGAAATATTTCCCCTCCATCCCATTAGGATAAATAGTTAACCCAAATAAAGGGATTAATTCTTCTATTTCTTCTTTTTCACCACTTTACAACTATCACCTTTGACAACAACAATATTCTCTTAATTTTTTACTCCAATAACCTTGTTTTCTGAGTTTGATTTTTATTTCCCTATAAATACTTACTCCCAATACAAGCATGCCCTTAAGCTGACTCAGTCCCACTAGAATAAATTCCTAACCTAGGCCCCAAAATTGAGAAAAAGAGTAGTCTTATATCAAGTGGAATTAGCATAAAATGTGGAGACTAAGGGGGAACTTATTTGATGATAGCTGATTATGCACATCTGAAATTTCAAAATACTATATTCCATACACAGCAAGATAGCTTAATATCAATTGCACTTGTTGCAAGCCTTTTAGAGTTTATATTTAAGCCTTGGAGGGGTTGGCTAGTGACAATTAGCAATATTTGGGTACACTTATGACTGACATTTTCAGAAAAGATAATAGCAACTGAAACTTCCAAAACATTATGCAAAGAGTAAATCTACCTTGCAAGGATTACAGCTCTTTCTCTTGGACCTATTTCATTATAACACTAAATCGAAAGGAAGGAACTCCATACCAAATGTTTAAAATGATAATCCCTCCATCCCATTTGAGTTGCACCTCTTTTTATTGAGGTGGAAGTGTTAATTTGTAGTTGGTAAATAAAACAAATAACAAGTGGAGTAAAGAAATGAGTAGATGAGATTAAAAGAGAAAATGAATTTGTGCATGAGATTAAAACATAATTGTGGAAGCCATTACCAAAACAGGAAAAATTGCAAAATAAATTGGGTGCAAGTTAAATGGAACAAAGGGAGTATATATACCTATAAATGAGCTCTACAGCTTCTTAATGACTTTGCAGAATCTAGAAATAAAAGAAGTTGGTCTTTCAAAACAAAAATCAGAACTGAAAATTTTCCCAGGTAAGTTGGCTACTTTTACTGTCCTGCAATTCATGTAGCAATATAGAAGCTTTTCAATACTCAGACTGAAGTGATGATATGCATATACCATGTGTTTCATCCCCACCAAGAACATCTTTGATAAAAGAGGACATCTCAGCTACTCTCAAGGCTTATGGATGCATCCAATTGATTGGTATCTGATCCAAACAGAGAACTCATTGGCCTTGCCCGCTCACTGACACCATCGATTGGTCATATATAACTATCAGTTGGCCAAGAAATATTTGATTGAATTTTTAATTGAATGTAAACTAGAGTTCTTTTTTTAGTTGTTAGCTTTGAAAGTAATGGTATCTAAGACCATAGCTATATAGTTAATACCATCCTACCGGCAGCAAAGGAATAACAGAAGGCAATGCAATCGGCTTATCTTGGATGGAATGGCATGCTAACTAGTATATTGATTACATTATTAATGTATAAAGAAAAAAAAATCAGCAGAGCACAAAGACCTAACCACAGCAAGCAAGAAGCTTTAGTAAGCAATCATAAAACGATTATGAAGGATGCTTCCTTAGTAAAATCCCACAGAAATTATCAAACCAGCATTACTGGAGAAAGTGGTTGCACTACACCTTCTACATCACTTTTCTAGTATGCCTTTTGACAGATCAATTCTTTCTCCTTACAGAGGCAAGAGAAAAAAGGGGAAATGCTGATAAAAGAAGTTCTATCCCTAACTCTTTTGCTTATATATCTGGATTCTGGATAAGAAAGATAAGAGATCATGAGGATTTTCAAAGTTCTTTTGTACATTATAGATTGAAGAGTTGCATAAAGATCCATAAGCAAGACAGCAGAACAAATCAGTTTCATAATTCTTCAATTTGTTCACCACTATGTTCCAACAAGGGGGTATAGCTGTCGTTGAACAATTGATAAAATAGCTTTGTTTGTCACTGTTAATTGGGAAACCAATTAAAATAGGCCTAATTAATTGCCTTTGTCGTCGAACAATTGTTAAAATAGCTTTGTTTTTGCTAAGCAAAGGTCAAGATAATTTTATAGCTAAGTAAATACTGGTTATGTTTGTCTTAAAGGAGAGAGAAACTGCAAGCCCTAAGTGGGTACATGAGCCAGCGACGTGTGCATATGCTAGTGAGTTCATGGAGACGAATTACATATGTGTGAACGTACGACAATCTGATTAGAGGTCCAAATCCCCAAATCCTAACATTAGATAGTTTAAGAAGAGCTATTCTAGCTTATTGTTTCAGTTAAAACATAAATATAGAAAAATTAGTAACATCATACCATGTCTTGCTTATTGGCAAACACCAAGATAACACTATTACGCATGAATGGATCATTGATGATAGCCTGAAAAACGAGAAGGACGAGGTCATTTAAAAAACTGATTGAAGAGGCAAGGACAGAAACTTTATAAAATTTGTCATAGGTCACCTGAAACTCTTGCTTTGCTTTTCCAATTCTTTCCCTGTCCAAGGAATCAACAACATAGATCTGCAAACACACCAAAAGCAAATAAAGGCAAAAGTACCACATGCCCCTAACAGCACACAGTAAAACTTATAAAATAAAAGCTTAGTAACAAGAACTGCCTACATAAGAACAATACAATGAATAACATAAGGCCTGAAAATCAAAGAACTAATACCAGTCCATCAGTATTGTTGAAATAATGCCTCCAAAGTGGTCTAAGTTTTTCTTGACCACCAACATCCCATACTGTAAACATTACATTCTTGTACTGGACCTTTTCAACATTGAAACCTACATGGGGGGGAAGGTAACATCAGTCTCTGATCATCTTTTAAGAACTTCAAGCAGGAAACATATCACCATGAGGCACAAGAAAGTACTACTTTGGATACATAACATGCACAAGAGTTCATCTCTTAAGTCCCAAACTAATCAAACAATACAACTTTTTACGACGAAGCAAGTGTTATGTTGCAACATAAAACACCAAAAGCAGCACATCGCCCTCACTCTAAAAGAGCAGCTGATATCATAGTATAGTGAACAAATAAAAATTTGGTTAGATAGCAAAACGGCTTTTGCAGTCAACGACGATACTTTTGCGGGCTGCCCACATTTCAGGCGTGGTAACTAGTAAGCACAAAAGCTTATACAATACAGTCACTACATGACGATGCAGTCTACACTAGGCTTCATAATACAAAAACAAACGCCACATCGAATTGATTTTCCCGACTTGTAAATGTTTAACATCTACCGTATATTACCTAAATTGTAAAGGTGTAAAGGAACTGTGTTTTAGGTCAATTCAAAAAGCATTGGTGGTCTTGGACGATATTTGATGATACAACAACCACATCCTACTGTTGATGCATATCCTGATTCGCAACCAATAGTGGCTTACCGTAATTATGAAAAAAAAACCACAGTTTGAACTACGACAAACATTGATGCACAAGGCACAAATTTGTACCTCTAAAGAGATTAGTTATATCATTTAAGACAAATATGATTGAATTGGTTAACTAATCATTTTATCAAGATATGGAGAACAAATAAGATGCCAAATGACCGGATGATAAGCACTATAATAACTATTTAAATTACAAAGAGCATGAGCAAAACTATCTGATAGGAGAATTAAGCGTACGAGTCTCCCCATGAAAGTACGTAAAAGGGTGATAGAACACCACTTGCGAAGATGCACATAAATCTATTGTTGTGCATAAGTCGTATGACAAATCAACAAGGGAGTACTTTAAAGGGTTATGGCAAAAACACTATATCACATAGGTATATCAATATAGACCTAGATAAGTATATCCCACTTTTAACATATGCAAATAAGCAATTTAAGTCAATCGTGCTACATTAAGGTTTCTTTTGACCATGCAACGGTCAAAGATGAGACAACAAGAACTATTCAAAGAGAAGTTCCATATTGTTAACCGATGAGATAAGAGATAAGGTCAATTCTAAGCCAGAAGTATAAGAGCACAAGTTAGAATAAAAAGAGTTTAAAATAAGTCAAAGTAAGATAGAGTATATTGAATATCATTCTAGCATGAAAGATCACTGAGGAGTGTCGTAAATTTAGATACAATGGGTTTCCTTCCAAGAGATTGTTTCAAGTACCTTGACTTAATTTTTGGCAAGAATGCATATATTGATCAGAATGTTAAGTTTAGGATTCAAAGTGTAGACGACTCAAATAAAAAGCAGCAATAGGAATATTATGTGCTCAAGGTGTGAAACCAAGGTTATGAAGATATGTTTAATGAACAATGTAGGAGAAAAATATATATATTGATGAAAAATGAAATTGATTTTCCTTAGTTGTAGATTACAAGAAAGAGCCAAAATAAGTATTATCTTTGGTATCAACGGTTTCCAATATTGAATTATTTTGGTTTTTGTAACCAACCCAACAAATTAAAGATTAAGTCTTTGGCATTATTGACACCGATTGTAAAATTTATTATTTTTCTTGTGCAAAACAATTTTTTAATTCATATAATGAAAACATTGCCTTAGATAGTGATTTTACGCAAAATTTCTATTAAATTGAGGCATACATTGATGATCTCAAATAATAATTGAATTAATAATTTAAAATTTGAAAAAAATGGAACTCATCCCCATGTTACCATGAGCCACCTTGCACTTGATTCCTTAAAAAATTATTATTAAATATAGTACAATCCACAAAAGATTCAAAAATTGATTAAGTAAGGCATCGCATGTCATTAGCAACCAAAGTCAGATACATTACAATGGGCTTCCCAAACCTATCATATTTTCCCCTCCATATTTGTTTAAGATTCAATTAACAACAATGCTAGGACCTATGTAATGCAAAATGCAAGCTCTTTAGACCTACAAACTTCCTGCAAAGAATCCAAATTTGTCCCCTTCACAATAAAAACATTAGGTTAACCATGAATAAGCTAGGTAACAATAAATAATATTCAAAAGATATAGCAGCATTATTAGAAACGAAAAATAAATCTAACTTATTTCAGAATAAGGATCAAACAATAACAATGATAGAATTCCAAGCTTGAGACGATTTTAGTGCCAAACAACCTCTTTGACTCTTTGTTATTACTAACAAGAGTAAGTCGTGTACATCCGATTCCTACACCGCTAGGTGGAAGCCATACAAGAATTTTAAAAAATCAATGTTTGTTTATCCTAGAACATATCTTATGCGTAAACAAAAGACTATTCGTATAAAGTTTCAATGAGTGCCAAATCACCATCCTAGCACACATAAGAAAAAGCAATAAATAAATTAACTATAAAAGAGATACGAAAAGGAGCCCAGTAAAAGAGAAAACCAACATTAGTTTCTAATATCTCCTAAAAAAAACTAGATCCTTTAAGCATCAATTGCAATTTTAAGCCGCATTAGTGATTAACAAAGAATTGTTTCACTAAAAAGTGAAGTTAAAAGAAATAAAGTTAGCAGCTCGCTAACAAGACTATCACCAAACCCCATTGAAGCATCTACCTTTGCAATGTTCAACTTTTTTAATATGTAATAATTGATAGAATATAACAATGAAGTGTAACTTAAAAGAATAATAAATTGATTTTCTTTATAGGACAAATAAGAATGAACATCAATTGAAAACAAATGTGGACAAAATCTAGAGAGACAATGAAGACCTTGACTTGATCATGTAATTTAAGGGAAAAAAACACCCACACTGGTTACATATGCCATGTCGCCGTCAATTTAAATGCAATCATAGCAATAAGTTCACATTGCACAACCATTATGCATCCTCATGGCCAAATTACTCCGAAATCACAATCCATACACCAAAGGCTCCAATTGGTATGCGTATTCCAAATTATTTAAGATTGTGTCTGGGAACAAGTAATTCATTTCAAATCATAGATTTCAATTATAAAATCATAAATGAAAATTTGAGAATGACAATGTTTGAGTAGTCATTCTCAAATACTTATTTTTAACTACTTTTAAAAGAGTGAAATTGACTCAAATCTAAATTTTAACTTTTTAATTTACCAAATACAAAATTTTAGCCAATTAAATTTGCAAGAAATCATGATTCCCAAACACAACATAAAAAAAAATAATAAAAGGCCTCATCATGAATATAAACACATCTAACAAAGGAATGAGAAAAGAGAAACTAAAAGACCTAAATCAACACATAATTAACTATTCGGAATTTCTGACCCCACATCTCATAAGTTACACATGTTCATTTCTTCAAAACGATATTGCACATATTTGCATACCACTCGTTAACAAGAGAAACAACACCTAAACAATCATTTGAAGTAGATTGTATTACCATTTAAAAGCAGTAAAACTATCCCCTTAATACACTTTTAACATCGAAGACGACCATTGTATCTACGAAAGAATGAAATTAGAAATAACCAAAACTTCTCTAATAGTAAAATTGGGAGTAAAAGGATCTTATACAAAAGTCCCACAGCCTTCATCACAAAGTTTATTTGGCGGGGAGGGGATGGGGACGTATAAACTAAAGATTCATGCCTCATGAAAAAGGAAGGAATGACCCTAAATTAGAATACTCCACACTTACAAAATTTAATCAATACTTAGGGGCGGTTTTCAGCCCATGCAAGGTACCCAACCGCGTAGGGCCTCCAATTTAAAGGGGCCTCATATTTTAATTGATGCTAATTGTAAACTAAGTATGAAGCGAAGCAGCTGGTTAGAGTTTTGCCACTTAATACCAAGGTCCTAGGTTCGAAAAATGGGGAGAAAATTTTGCACAGAATTAATGACCAAATGCAGTTTCAATTTCCAACAACCACTCTTTAATTACCCATTTCAATTTTCCATAACCTCTCTTTAATTACCCTAATGAATTATTTTTTTCATCTTCCTTCCCCACGTTGAAAGTCCTCTTTAATGTTCCCAGACCCCAACATCATTTATCAATCATCTTCTTCATCATTTTAAAAACAAAACATATCAGGAACATATAAAATCACAAGAAAATATGAAAGAGACGGAGAAGACGGATAACCAACGAGATGGGTAATTGTCAACAAAATTCCAATGCAAAAAATAAAAAATAATAAAATAATAATAAAAAAAAAACAACCCAGAAATATGAGAGTATGAAGAACCATTGATAAGGAAAACTAGGAAAAAGGTTAGTCACAAAACCATGGTAAATTCCACTTAATTAAGTAATTTTTTTTAAGTAATTAGATCACCATAAACAATTGGATTATGAAGAAGCTATTTATAGTAGAGTGACTTATTATGAAGATTATTTGAAGAAAGAGTAAAAGTGAAGGAACTTGATTATGAAGGTGAATATTTTATTTTTAGCATTATATTTTTATATTTCTTATTTTTATTTTTGTTATTATTTGTGGTTTTAATTCTAATCATTACTTTATTTTTGTTTTAAGTGAAGTTGTGTTAGGATGTGAATTTATTTTTGGTTAATTGAGTAATTCTCATAATAATAAATCTTTTGTAGATTAGTTATGATTATGATTTCTAAGTGGTTGTTTTTTAGTCTTTAAATTTCTTTTCTTTGTGAGGATAGTTGATCTTCATTAACATCACCTATCAACTTTCTAGTTATCGTCTTTGATTATTAATCCTTGGGCTACATTTGATTTTAGGGCCCAATTTTGAATATAAATACAAAATGGAATAGGGCCCTTCCAATCTTTGCTCCGCCCCTGTCAATACTCAGTTATAGGTCAAACATAGTTAGACACACCATAATCAGCTTTTAAGTATTTTTGGCTATGTAGAAGACTAGAAGAAAACTAAATTTTCATGAGACGCACCAATTGTTGGAACAGTTGATAGAACTTCCCCAATATGTAGTTTATACAATATGGTTGTTTTGCCAGCTGCATCCAGGCCAAGCATCACAACCTACATCAATTTTATCAGAAAACAAATTGTTACATAATATACAGATTGATCATAAGAGTAAAAATACAAAGTCGATCCAAAGAACATCAAAACACACAAAGGCTACTACATCAAAACGTAAACAACGCAACAACCAAGCCAACTCATAACAGGACCACTTCAGTTGATAGCTCAACCAAGCTCGAATCTTTCACAATAAAATTCTCCTATATACACAATAGAAAGATTCCTGTAATGCTTCCGTTGCAAAGAGAAAAATATATTTGCTAGGCTAAATCAACACTGCCATCACATTAATTGCCAACGCCCCTTTAGGCTATAAAACTTTTAAGTTTCAACACCAACACCACAGCCTAATTACTTAGATGGTAAGATTTGTTGTCTAATTGCAGAATACCAGTA
>NC_080047.1:30002889-30017889 GCF_026212465.1 Amaranthus tricolor
TTTCATACAATTATGAGAGTAATTGACTTCTATATTAAAATTAGGTGATTCGCGACATCTTAGACTTGTTTTATTATCATTATCTTCATATCAAGTTGTTGTCTTTGCTTTATTTCCTAGTTTAATTTTCATCATTTGAATTGTTGTTCATAGTAGTGTTAGATTCTCAAACCAACTATTTTATTTGTTCGTATCTTGTAGTCATACACTGAATGGTTAACTCGCTTCCCTGAGTTCGACTCATATAGCTACACGTACACTGTGTGCTTGCGGTTATTTAAAATTTGCACATCATTTATCATATACTAGTATTTTATTTTTCTTTTCTTATTAAGATAAAATTGGTACAAGGACCCCAAAATTTATGAGACGACCCTGACGAAAATAATTGTTGTTAACTCGACCTGTGTATACTACCCGAACATGACCTGTTGTGGCAAGCAACCAAAAAATAACCAATTTAAAAATCCAACTAAATCAAATGACACTTGTTGATTGCTTTAACAAATTGAATATCTTAACTAATTAGCCAACTATTTAAGCTAACTCTTTGGTAAAAATTAATTGTTAATTGTTGGTAGTTCATCGAAGAAAACAATATGTAAAAAGCCAAAAGTCAATGAAAAAACTAATCGTAATACCTTTTGATTTTAGCTTAAAATTAACTTTTAAACTAATTTAAAAGTCATTTATCAAAAACTTTCTTTAGCTATTCTAGTAACTAAAAAATCAAAAGCCCAAAAAATCATTTTGGCAAACACCCTTTAAATTGAGATCCTGTTTAAAATAGGGCATTACTATACGTCGCCAACTTTTTCATTGTATCGCCATCCTTTATATATTGTAAATTCCAATATTGCCCTTAATGAAATTTCATAACTATATCTCTCTAGTTTCTCTCTGAAAAAACTCTCTGAACTAAAATTCAATATCGAAACACTATGAAAAATGAAAATAATCACCAAAATGATTCGGTCAGTATTGATAACGATCGTTAATTTCAAAAAAAATGCTTGTGTTGAAATTTGATACATGTTCACTCTTTTAGCCATAACTTTTGATAGGAAAATTATATAATTTCATTGTTTGTGGCATTAGAACTTAGACTTCAAGATCTTTCCAATGATATATTATATGCCCAATTTCGATAATTGAGCGAGAAATGACGATTGTTTAAAGTTTGCTTGTGTTGAAATTTTATACTCCATGTTTAATCTTTTAGGCATAACTTTTTATAGAAAAATTCTAATTATGCAAGATTTGTGGCATTAGAAACCAGATTTCAAGAGCTTTTCAACGACATATTATATGCCTGATTCCGACAATCGAGCGAGAAATGACAATCGTTTAAAGTTTACATTGATTTTTATTACATCCAATAGCGTAAAACGCACAAGCGGACCGCAGTATGGTCACGTAAAACGTATGACTAGGTTTAGTTTTCTATTTTAAAAAATGTTTTTTTTTTCAAATTAATATTTTTTATTTTAATTCAATTATTATTAATAAATTTAATTTAATAATAATAATGATTAATTTTATAATTAAAAATAAATTTAAGGATATTTTAGTGATTTTATTAAAAAAAGGTAAAGATACAATGAAGAGGGTACTTTTAAGAATTGGGTTAAAATAACCATCCTATTCCCATGTACTAGAAGATCCTATTATCGCTCAGAAAAAATGTTTTAGATGCTTAGTTACAGGCTTGTAGCAGATCCACCAATAAATAGAGGGGTAAAATACGCTGTAATAAGACTGACCACAAGCTTTAAGTTCGCAACCTACTTTTCATAATTTCATTTCTGTTGGCGTACTCACATGAAATGTCGTCGTATCTTTAACCATCACAAATTCTACCTTCCCTTTACAATTCTTATGAAGTATTATTTTCTTCATCATTAAAATTTAAACAAACATCAGAATCAGATCAGATAGAACTCAAAAATGTCAGTTTTGAATCCCCAAAACCCAACATCATCAGATCTTCATGTGGCTGTATTTGGGTTTCCATTTGGAACTCATGCCACACCCCTTTTCAACATTACTAAGAAGCTATCCTCACTTGCACCCAATATCATTTTCTCATTTTTCAGTACTAATCAGTCTAACAATAAAACCTTTTCAAGGTCTAAAAATGGTGAACATCATCAAAACTTGTTTCCAAACATTAAGGCCTATGATATTTGGGATGGATTGCCTCAAGGGTATGTTTTTAAGGGAAATCCTTTGGAAATGATTGAGTATTTTATGGTTTCAGCCCCCGATTCGTTGCGAAAGGCGGTTGCCGTGGCTGAGGATGAGATAGGGATGAAGGTGAATTGCATGATTGGGGATGCTTTCTTGTGGTTTGTTGTGGAGATGGCTCAAGAGAAAGGTGTCAATTGGGTTCCTGTTTTCATGTCTGAAGAACATTCACTTTCATGTCATGTTTATACTGATCTTATTAGGGAAAAAGTTGGAATTCAAGGTATATCAATCTCATTTATTTTCTGATTTGTTTCATTTTGAATGTTATCTAATTTTGTAGAATTTGTGTGTGATTTGTTTTCAAATGAAATACTTCTATGTCCTGTGTGACATTTCTGTTTGTAAATGATCACAATCTAAGAAGGTTATAAGCGATCATTTTAAGATAATAAGCGTATATTGGGTTAGTCCAATTGAGTTGGTCTCATCATGCACGGTCTCATTGTAGAATTTGTGTAACTATTAAAGCGTCGTTTTTCTTATATGGGCCCGGTGCACAAACCCCTTTTGCCCCTTTTGGGGCCGGCCCTTCTTGACAACAGTTCTTGCAAATGTTTCATACAAGTTAGGCCAAGGGCAAGGGAGGGGTAGAACCCAGAACCTTACCGGGGAAAAGTGGTTGAAATGATTGTTGTTTAAGTTAACTTGTTGAGCTAGGGTTTCTAACAATGAATTGATGTACAGATATAGCTGAAAGAAAGAAAGATGAAGTGTTAGATTTCATTCCAGGAATGTCAAAGATCAGAGTAGGAGATTTACCACAAGGTGTAGTTGTTGGAGATTTGGAATCCATTTTCTCAAAGATTGTTCACCAAATGGGTCGAGTATTGCCTCGCGCGACAGCAGTCTGTGTTAGTTCATGTGACGAATTCAAGTCAGAGACACTAAAAGATCTAAAGTCCAAGCTACCAAACTTGCTTTCTGTTGGACCACCAAGTCTGATAATGCCACCCTCAAATACTACTACTAGTGATCAAAACATCTGCCTAGCTTGGCTTGATAAACAGCTACACACAGATTCAGTTGTTGCTTATGTTAGCTTTGGCTCAGTTGTGACCCCTAATCCTTCTGAAATTACAGCTTTAGCTCATGGTTTGGAAGCAAGTGGAGTCAGCTTTTTATGGTCTCTTAAGGACAATCTTAAGGTAACTACTATTCTTCTAGATTCTATTTCTTCCGTTGAAATCATGGGTAAGTCTAGAGGTTGAGTTGTCACAGGGGCGGGAAAAATTAATTCTAATGTCTCTCCCTTGCTTGTAAAGATTCTCTAGCTTACCTTAAATTAAGAAAAATATAAGAAAAATTATCCTGAATAATCTTATCTATTGTCCATTTGCTATGAATAATCACTATTATTAATTATCTCTAAATCATTCAACCTTTTACATATTTTTTGTTGAAAGCATCACGTGTCACATTTTAATCGGCTATTGTACCGGTCTACTCCTATTCCTCTTTGGTGGTACTCCTACAATAGTGATTAAAATGTGGCAAAGAATGTTGTACGTTAGCAAAAAAAAATATATCATTTAGAAATAATCAATAATAAAAATTATTCACCATTATATCTAAGTTTGTTTCACATTTACAGGACCATCTACCACAAGGATTTATTGAGAACAACAAGCAAAAAGGCAAAGGGATGATAGTAGCGTGGGCGCCACAAACACAAGTATTGGCCCATAATGCAGTTGGTGTGTTTATAACACATTTTGGGTGCAACTCCATAATGGAAAGTATAGCTGCTGGTGTTCCCATGATCGGAAGGCCATTTATCGGCGAGCAAAAGTTAAACGGACGACTGGTTGAGGCTATGTGGGAGATAGGTTTGGAAGTTGAAGGCGGAGTTTTCACCAAGGATGGTATAATTAAGGGCTTGGATCAAATTCTAAAGGGTCATCAAGGTCTGAAAATGAAACAAAACATTGCAGGTTTTAAAACACTTTTAGAAAAGGCCATCAGTCCACAAGGAAGCTGCAATGATAATTTTAACAAGTTGTTGAATATAGTGACCAAGTAAGATAGATTGCTAGGGTATGAACCTAATCAAATGGAGTTTTTTTCTTTTTTCTTTTTTTTTTTTTTTTTTTTTTTTTTTTTTTTTTTAATTCAAATTGCTCAATTGAATACACTTCTATTTTATTTTTAGATAAGATATTTAGGTAAGGATATAGTTTAGAAAGCATTTTTATTCATTCTCATCTTACATTGATTTAAAATTACCAATTAAGGAGTTGGGCAATAATTCAACTTTTCAAGTTAGAGTTTTAGTTAGTTTAGAAGCTTAATGTTAGACTGCTCATAAAATGCTATCATGTTTAGCTGGAGTTGTTCAAAAAAATCCAATCTATTGACCCACTAACTCGCAACATAAATGGCGGGTCAAATTTTTAAAAAAGTTGAAACCTTCGGGTCGGGTACCCGACCCGCCTTAACCGGGTCGAGTCACGGGCTAATCTTGAATTTTACTGGGTATCCGATGACCCGCTTAAAAAAGACAAATTTTTTTTTATACGATTTTCAAAAGGCTGTCCAGTTTCTTTCAAACTTCAGCACTAATAATATTATATATGCAACTGAATTAAAGATCCTTCAACCTACTTATGCAAGTGTTTCTAGTGTATTGGCTTAGTCATTGTAGTGAGTTTATAATAAAGCATCCAGACCTATTTTACGTACAAATCAAAACTTATTCATTCATGATTTAACACTAATAATAGAATTTCTCTTTCTGTAAGACCAAATTTTAAAATAAAAATAAAATTGAACCCCTACCAGCTCCATGATTCTAGTATAAAATGAAAAGGAAAAAGCATGGTAGAAAGAATATAAGCAATACCAATAATGGTATTAGATCCTTGAGATCATAACAGTGGAGTGGAGTCAATAACTAAAGTTCCATACTTTAAGAAATCCCAAGTACGAGTGGTATGAAGTTGAAGCAAGTTACCCGACTAACTAGGTACCCGGCTTTTCGAATACTCACTAATAAACATCCCTATGTTTAGATAATATTGTTAGGATATTTGTCGAAATGCATCACTCCTTTCATCATAGAGACTCATAATTAAACCATTTCTCCTTCCTCCAAAACTATTTGGGCATATTTTTGAGTCGGGATATGATGTTATGTCATAGATTCACTAACATCCCAATAGATAGAGCTATGTCAAATGTGACAATACAAGGATGCAAAAGGTGACACTTAAATGGTGGCCAAATAGTTGTGGAGATAATATAATTCTACTAAATCGAGAAGCTCATCCAAACCCTTGCTTCTCCATAGCCACTACTCGAAGTATATCTTCTAGAATCTAATTCATTCTTTTGTATGGCCATTTGTGGTAGGGTGGAGCAATGTGCTCTTCAAGAATAGAACTCCCAAAGATCCTTGCAAGGATTCCTAGAAGTGTGATAAAGATCTATTGTCTCTATCGGAGACAATATTCCTTGGAACTCCATGGAATTATGCTACGTATATTATATATGCCTTGGTTGGCTACTCTACCACTAGTTGTTCATTGGAATAACTCATAGTTTTTGATTATTTTTTAAACTCTCATAAGATATCATAGTTTGCGTTGGTTTAACGCAATTCCAAAACAAAGTCCATGGATATGTCATCCCATTTTATGGAAATGTCCAAAGGTAAAGCATTCCAGTTGGCCTTTTATGTTCGCCCTTTACTTTCTAGCACGTTAAGCACTTAGATACATACTCTACAATATTCTTCTACGTTTGAGAACACAAAACATATGCTTTATATCTTGATACATGTTATCTCCTATCGGGTGGACCGAAAATTTGGCGTTGTGAGCTCCTGCATGATCTTGTACTCCAGGTTTCACACATCTCAAGTACACACCATCTCCCCTTAAATCTTATACTTTCATCCACATGTATAGAGAATCTTTCGGCCTAAATTTCCTTGTTGATCTCAATAGTGCAAAAAATCTTATATGTTGCGATTTTTGAGACTTTATGCTATATTTTTTACCCAAAGCACAACTAATACGAGCAAATACAATTTATAGTCAGCTCTGTTTTAAATCTTAGTTGAAAAAGGACTTTGTATTGCGCTCTGGGGGAACCACAACATAAAGTCCATTAACCTTGTGTTGTGATATCTTCCACTTGAACAACAACATAAAACCCTTTATTGTAAATATCGCCCTCTATGATATGTTTTAAGAAACATTTCTTAATATCTAATCCAAGATAATATACATATCATAATATGAATTATCAAATATAGAAGAATATCATAACCTTAAAGAGTAACTTTCACGTTATATAATCGAGTATGAATTATATAAAACAAACATATTAGAACGTAAATAGACAAGTACTTTCTTACTAATACAAAAGAAGAAACTACTTTCTTATTACTTTTTGGATGTTGAAATGGTGTATGTAGAGGATATACAATATGTTAGAAAAGCAATGAATGAATAATTTAAAGAACAAGTATATTTTATATATACATCAAGTTCATTTGATTTCATATGTCTTACTATGATCAAGTGA
The DNA here is from genome assembly GCF_026212465.1 of Amaranthus tricolor. Classification (NCBI taxonomy): domain Eukaryota; kingdom Viridiplantae; phylum Streptophyta; class Magnoliopsida; order Caryophyllales; family Amaranthaceae; genus Amaranthus; species Amaranthus tricolor. The sequence goes on from NC_080047.1 coordinate 30,009,667, forward strand.
CATAATGAAGATGAATGTTCATATGCTTTACTAATGTTCCACGTAACATAATGGAGATTGATATGTGTTCTAATTCTCTAATTAAAACATATGATCAAACAATGCAATAAACTAACACCATAACACTGATATGCATTTTATATTATATAGTATCAATACTTTTATTTATGACCTCATAGAATCCGATTATGGTGAGTAGTAAGTAAACAAATCAAATTAGTAAACAAATCAAGTTGGTTTGTAGTAATAGGCTATGATCTCTTAAAATAATTTATTATACTTTATCTCCATAATTTGTCCTATTTATATTTAGTGTCACCATTAATTAAATGAGTAAAAAAACACAACTTAAGAGAGAGACTCTCTTGCGACAAAATCGGGCATCTAGCCGTTTGTGCCACCGAAGTTCAGAAACAACTTAGGGAGTACTCTTCTTGCAACAGACTCAAATTTCTTATCTTAATCTTCTGATTAATTATTCCGAAATTCGAACTGCTTTCCATTGTCCATCGTCAGGACAATGGATAACCCAAATCTGGTAACCAAGGACAACACAGACTTCCTGCGCAGCACAGCCTCATGGCAGAGCCAGCTATGATTGAACTCCGCCCCGGTAGACTTGTTTGTGGAGGGTGAAGTACAGGGGTGGTCTAGTAGACAGGTGGATTGTAGCGGTAGGGGTGGACAGACAAGTCTACCGTGGTGGAGTATAGGGGTGGTCTAGTAGACAGGTGGGTTGTAGCGGTAGAGGTGATCAGTTGTGAGTGGGACCCTCACCCACACCGTCCTGTCAAAATAATGTTTTAAATCCCGAAAGTCAGGAAAAATCAATGTAGCCCCATTGATTTCCTTGGCCGAATAATACGGCTTATTCCCCCCTGCTCAATCTTGAACAAGGACCTAAACAAGTCTAGGGTTAGTGGGTATTGAACTGGGACCTAAAAAGGTCTAGGGTTACTAGGTAACCCATGTACTCACAGTGCCATATAAAGTAAATGACCTTCCTTGTGGCCTGGGGCATCAACTGGTTCAATGATTGTTGGTAAAAGCACAAAACCCTCTGCAGAAACCAATGCATGGGGAACTGTAGCCCAAAAATAATGTGATATAAATTCACCGGGATGTACATCGGTGGATGGAGAAGTGGTGACGATGACTTGATGTGATTGCATGCTAGGTTCCCCCAAACCCTTGATCACGTTACAAACGGAACCTATCCTCCACCACAAATTGTAGTCGTCCCTCCGCCATTATATCCAAAATCTGAGAGGAAAGTGCAGACTGTTGCAACTTTCCCCCAGTTTCATCCACCTCCAATAAATTGTAGGTCATGGAAGCCTCAGAAGACTGGTCCAGTGACGCTGACGATAGAAAGGCATCGTCCCAGTAGAGATGCTCTCATTCGGCCCTCACCCAACCGGGAGGAGCCCTAGCTGGGTCCTCAACCCTAGACATCGGACCTATTTGCGTGGAAGTCAAAAGTCAAGTCAGTATCAGCAGTAGTCATCTTCTTCCTAGCCATGGTCTTAAAGAAAATGAGAAGCAAAGAGTCACGAGAAAATTATACGGATGAAGAGCGACACAAAGAGGACAAGATCACAAATAGCAGAAATACAAAAAGTTTGTTTAAAGAAGAAAGAAAGATTCAAGAGTCGAGAAAGGTTTTGCAGTGGAAAACCAAGGGGTATTTATAGATTTCTCAATAAATGCCTCGACAGTAACTGTTAAGAGAGTGAACGGTCACGATTAAGAAGCAATTTGAAATTACTAAAGTAAGGGAAAACAAATAGGCGGGAAAACAAAACAGTGTAGCGCAAGTGGCTCCACGATTCAGTATAGGGCTTAGCTCGCAGACAATTGGAGAAAATCAAACAAACGCGTGTCGAAGCGTCCTCAACAAGCTAAAAATTCTCGTCACAAATTAAATTACGAAAAGGGGCATCATTTAATGCTGTCACATCCATGCCTCCTTTTCCCAAAATAAACACTACAAAAAACCAAGAAACCTAAAATCCCGAAGGACCCTGACAAAGCGATCAAATCGTCCTGCAAACCATCGTTCTGAAACACAACATCCTACTAATAACGTCCCAAAACACAATATCCTGCAAATATCACCCTGATGTACATATCTTGAAAATACAAACCTGACGCAGTTTTAAACAATTATAGTCCATATCCTTTAGCATGACTACTAAAGCACATGGACTAGGGGGCATGTATAGGGATAGTTGTAACACCCCAAGATTTTAATAATGAAATTATTTAATATTTTAATAACTTTTAAAGATTTTACAATTATATTGAATTATTTCTGAATTAGTTTAATAAATTTCTTGCATACATGAATGTAAATGTTAACTTATATATATATTAAAAATATAGTTACGATTTCTTAAATAAAGAAGTTCGAATCAAAATGATTATTTATTAAAATGTGTGAGCCCACGAAGGTGAGTTTCTTAGTTGGGTCTCGCAAGAAAATAAATCAAAAAAAAAGATAATAAAAATAATAATGAGTATAAAACCGTGAAACCCTAAATGCTCATGGGAGAGCCGTCTTTTCCTCCTTCCCCTTCTTCTCCCTCTTGTCCTTCTTTTTCTCTTCTCCCTTGCGCCACCAGCGAGCAACAGCAGGGCTACACCAGCCGCTACACGGCCCACAGAACACTACCAGCAGCACCCCGCCTTCCCTCCTCACTCGCAGTGAACAGCCGGCAGCCAACTCACAAGCAACCGCCAGCTGCTGGCCGATTTTTGGGCCTATTTCCAGCCGGTTCTAGGCTTTGGCACTACCTCCACGAGGTTCATTCTCCTCTTCCCCTATTTGATTCCTTCTTGTTCCAATTGATATTTATAAAGTTTGTGAGGAAAGTGTTGAAATTTGTATGATTGTTATTGAATCTTGTTAAGAGTGAGAATTGGATTGATGATTTGAATGTACTTATGAATTAGGTTTTTGAAATATGGATGAAAAGTGTTGAATTTTGTATTATTTTTCATTGAATTCTTTTGTGGTTAAGAGTTTGATTGATGAATTGAACATATTCATGATTTAACGTTTGAAGTGTGATTAGAAATTATGGGATTTGTGTTGATTGTATATTAGTTTGGTTCAATCCTATCATAGGTAATAGAAATAGTGTTATCTTTGAACATGAAATAATTAGAGTTTGATTTAGAAATGAGATTTCTAGTAGTGTGTGTGGTGTATGCTACTTTGGTGGTGTGGTGATTAATCGAATAGCCTTATAAATTATTTTAAGACTTGGTTGATTATCGTTGTGGTAATTAGTAATGATTTTGATTATAGTTGACTATAAAAATGGTTTTGGTTGTTAATTGGGAGTAGTAGTTGCTAATTGTTAGTGACTTAATTGTTAGAGTTACTAATACCTCATTGGGTTGTTATTGAAATCATAAACACATAATTGTAATGAGCCATGAACATAGCGTCAACTGTTAAGAATTATTGAAGTTACTTGTATGATGTCTTGATTTTAGCTCAACCTTGGAGAATATAATAAATGATATTGCTATGCGATAACCTTAAGATTCGTTCTTGTCGTCATATTAGCACTACACTAACATTGTGAGACTTAAGTCTGAATCGTCGTTTTATTTCAAGATAATGTGAATCGTTATAACTCAAAGTTAGCTGGTGTAATGAAACACTTGACATAATCCTTTTATTCTTTGTCGATGGAAAAACTTATGTCATTGTCGAATTGACGATTATGCTTGGTGTTGAATGAGATGCGTACGTGTTAGAAGTAATTGAAATCTTGTCGTGAATGGATGATTGTGGTTACTTTGCCTTTTAGCTGGTATGACAAAGTAGTTAAGGGAACTTATTAGTTCTACTCATAACTTATACAGGTGCCCATTTCGTAAGAGGAAAGTAGAGCCTCAGTTGGGTGATTTTGTGACTTTTGATCGTGCAGTAACGCTTACAGGTACGTACACGCAGTAACGAACTCTTATATGCAATTTTTATTTAAGACATTATTGTTCATTGTAATAATATGCACTGCATCGAAACTGAGATAATAACGAGTACGCCTTATACGAAACGCCGTCGATTATGAAATCCTTGCGCTTAGAATAGTTATAGAGAATGAAAGTGTTAGTAGGAGGCGGGGACCACCCCCCCTTATTTATTTAAGAATTAGATTATGCCTAATTGGAGTTAGAATGACTCCTTTATAGGTGAATTTCTTATTCTATTGAGTGGCTCAGTGGGTTTTGGCGCGCTGCTATCCCAGGGCGCTCATTAATAGTTGAGAGTGGAAGTTATTCCCATCTGATAAGGTACTAGATTATGATTAGCTGGCGTGACTTAACTGGATTATGTCCGGTTGTTTTATTAGTCCCCTAGGTGAGGTTCGACGGGACCACCGTAAGGGGGGTATGAGCATGCTTGGGTCACTGGGCGCCGGATGGCCGATACCGCCCTTTGGCCGAGGTGATACCATGCGGGCCTTGCAACCCCAATATGGTGGCCTCTTCAATGGTTTAGTACCCCAGTGTGTTAGTTTTTCCCGAAGGTAGGACCTGAGAGGGTCGGCTGGAGGGGGCATGAGCTCATACTTTGCCATGGCGGCCGAATGGCCGATAACGCCCTTGGCCGTGTCACTATGCCAGGAAGTAAAGAAAAGATCCACTGATAGAAAACTATTCAGTGATAGAAAGTTTATTCATTGATCGAAAGTTATTTAATGATAGAAGGTTCATTCTTTGGTAGAAAGCTTACGCGTTAATAGAACGTTTACTCTTTGATAGAATATTTACTCTTTAATAGAACATTTACTTATTGATAGAATAGTTTATACTAGTGAGAAGTATGCCTAAGTTAAGTTATCTCAAGGGTATTACAGACTATGATCACACTTACCTTAAGATAGACAAGCTCTATAAGGTCATGTGTTAGGCATCCTGTTAATGCCTTGGTCGAGTAGAACTATACGTGGTTTGCAAGAGTTTATGTTTGAAAAAGGGGAGCGTGAAGACCTGCATTCTACTCAAGAACACATGATTCGAGTTGGAAAGCACACAATGAAATTAAGAAGTATAAATGGCCGATAAACGGTTACTATTCGTGCTCGCGTCTTATGAAATTATCTTATGTTGTTTTATAATATAATGTTATCTAGTAGGTGGTCTTATTATTTTGATGCTAGTTACTGACGTGTACGTGTTTGTGTTTATGTTTGATTATTGATGACTTTCTATGACTGTCCTGTTATGACACATTGGCCTTTGGTCGAATGTCGAGCAGCAGGAGGATCATAGACAGGCGTAATAGGTATTGGAGCTTCTTTTGCATTGCATTGGGGGAGAGTGATGAGGGCGAAGCATAACCTGAGTCATACCTTTATCTTTCTATTTTGTAGCTCTTGTATATGTTTTGTTTTGAGGCCTTGTGCCCTACCTTGTATATTTGTATTCCGCTGCGTAGCTTATAACTCTGTATGGTTTTAAGGAGTTAAGTCTTTCTAAAATGCAAACGTCGACACTGGAACCACGATCCATGCTTGGTATGTCGATTTGGGAAGCCGGTGACGAATCATTCCGCCGTGGTGTGAGATTTTAAAAAAAAAAAAAAAGCAATGATGCCTTAGATTAGTTTAATGCTCTATTGTGCTGATGCTCTAGCACATGATCGATTTTTAGAAGAGATGCTGCCGAAATTTTCACGCACCTTTTTAAAGTTAATATTTAACGTTTATATAAATTCAATTCCTTTTTCTTTTATGTAACACCCGAATTTACTCCCGTCCTTTACGGTTTTGGTTTCGTTAAGGGGTCGGAAATTCAGGGGTGTTACAATAGTGCCATCATATATCCCATAAAAGACAAGTAAAGAAATGGAAATTTTCTTTCAAAAAACTTGCAAAAATAGATAACCCAACTCTAAAGAGCACGCAAAAGGAAGAACATGAACCAGAATCAGACCTGTTGACTCCTTCTGCTATGACCCAACAGGCCTGAGGGGCAAATTGTATGTGTTAATTGGAACACATGACCCATAATCCTAAGACCCTGAAAGAAGAACACAAATACCTGCAGGACGATTTACCCTGCAGGACGATAAAGAGGCACAAATACCTGCAGGATAATTAATCCTGCAGAATGATAGTGGAACGTAAATACCTGCAAGATGGTCAATCCTGTTAAATGATAGCAACGAATATAATGAAATGGCATAAGATAACTGCAACCGTACTCAGAGAAAGTTGCCAACACTTGTATAAGACGAGGCACGACACCTACCTCGTACCTTACCTAGGAAAATGTACTAAAAGACAGAGAATGGGGACCATGGTACAAAGATTAGCAAATCACCAAATGCCACATAGACCTACGAGATACTCTACTTCTCTCTCCACTGATCCCCAAAAAATTCCATTCAAGATAAAAGCCAAAACGACCATTAGGGTTTTGGGATTCTCTCCTAAGACTCACTACTATAAATACACGGTGCCATGCATCACCAAGGGTAACGTATCTTTTTACACTAAAACCCATACAATATTCTCTTGAGCTTTATCAGCAATCTTCTTAAGACCTTACTGACTTCATCATCATCGGTGGACCCCTAGAGGACCCCTCTCCGGCCCTCGTTTGTTATCTTGTGCAGGAGAACATAGTGAAATAGCCCAGAAAGCGACTTAAGCCTCCCTAGTGGTTCATACCTACTGTGAACCTTAAAAGACATTCTCATCACAACAGTTGAGAGTGTTGATCGTTCTCTCAACAGCCGGAACACTGTAAAATGGTTAAAATGTATAGAAGTCCTCTTTGTTGTTGTCAGATTATTGAAGAAAAATGTTGAATTGGGTGTAATCTAAGAGATAGCGACAAATAAATTAACTAGAAATGGAATTATGAGTAGAAGTTGAAAGTGAAATGTACTTGTAATTGATTAAGAAACAAGAAGAGTTAGAGTTAAATTTAATATGGATGGGGATTAAAGATTGTATAAAAAAGTATGAATCAAGCACTATGAATTGGTATATATTATAACTATGACAGTATTTCCTGGTTAGATGAGTTGATTTCGTTTGTTAAGGTTATGAAGTGATTTGTTTAGTTGAGCATGTATTGATATTTGTTAGTTGAGAATTACATGGTTAAAATGTTTGCTTAGGATTATGAGTTGGTGTGGCGAGTTTGGAATTATGAGTAATTTGTTAGTTCTGATGATGAATCGATTTTTTTATTTATTTAGTTTGAATGACGAATTGATTCTCAGTGAGTATTGTGAAGTAAACTATGAAGTTAGTTATGTGGTTAGAATTAAGTTAAGCTGTGGAAATGACTATAAATTATATTTTAAGTGACTCAAGTTAAACAAAGGTTTTTCCTACATTGCTCGTAAGTATCAATTTTTTTACAATCGTGTATATAATATTGTTGATTATATATGTTAAATAAGAAAGACTAGATGGACAGTGGATCAAGAACTAAGAAAAGGTGATGCTTGAGATAAAAAGGGCATTGGAGGTTTAAGTAAATAAGATATAGGGAATAGTTGTATTAAAGTTTGAAAAAAATTGTTGTTTATAAAATCAAAGTTAATCGAATCTCATTAGCTACTTAAGCCAAATCTATTGTTAGTTATTAAGCATATATATATATATATATATATATATATATATATATATATATATATATATATATATATATATATATATATATATATATATATATTTAAATATGAAGATTTTAATTTCATTGAGAAGCCGTATTGACTGAGCTTTTTGTCTTGCTGTAATTTAAAATGTTGGATTTTTTACTTAAATCTTTAATAGTCATGAAAACGGATTACAAAGGTATGTGTTTCATTTTAGTTGAGACTGGTTTGAATACAGGGAGATGTTCTTCCTAATATAGAAAGTCGTGATTTTGAACCTTGAAATCATAGAATATTTACAGAAAAGATCTAGATGGTTTAACGTTTTGAAACGGTTAGGATTACCTCTATGGTGTCTTAAGGAATGTGAACTTTGTCGGGATTATCTCGATACTACTTAATAGTTGGGGGTACGTTGATCAGTATCTCGGACTTAGATCTTCTGCTATGGTTTGGTCATTTGTGGGGTGTGTACACTAGAAATCTTTGTCTAATAGTTATCCGAAGGGCCTAGCTAGCCCGATGGAAAAGAAAGTTCGTTCCATTCCATAAATTTATGGTTTAAAGACTTTGAAAAGAAAATTTTT